>NW_026290790.1:110000-125000 GCF_023373465.1 Oncorhynchus keta
AGAGGTGGTGGGGGTGTGGAGGGTGAAGATCGGGTACAGGCTTTTAAGCAATCTAAATATTTTAATGCCATATGGGATTGGGATTAAATGTAGGGGGAATCTGTGGATACAGGTTTACAGTTGGTCTTCATCCCAAATTACATCCTATGCCCTAGATAGTGCACTACTTTGGACCAGCCAACTGACACACTATGCCCTAGATAGTGCACTACTTTGGACCAGCCAAATGGCACACTATGCCCTAGATAGTGCACTATTTTGGACCAGAGCCCGGGGCCATTTTGGGTTCCATTTGGGATGTAGATTTTACAGTGAGGTTAAACCTCTTGGCATGTGACGAATCTTCCTCTTCTTAGTTCCTCTACAATGTATTCTTCTGAGGTTTGCTCAGTAATTTAATTTGAGGTAATTGTAGAGAGGATCTATAATTAAAGGGATTAAAAATGCCATTTATAGATGGGCCAGAGAAGTAGAGATGAAGAGGAAGCCTCTGGCTCCTTTGGCTCACTCCTCCCCCTCCCTCCACATTTACATTACATTTAAGTCATTTAGCAGACGCTCTTATCCAGAGCGACTTACAAATTGGTGCATACACCTTATGACAACCAGTGGAACAGCCACTTGCATCTAAATCTTGTTGGGGGAGAAGGGGGTGAGAAGGATTACTTACCCTTACTTACCCTATCCTAGGTATTCCTTGAAGAGGTGGGGTTTCAGGTGTCTCCGGAAGGTGGTGATTGACTCCGCTGTCCTGGCGTCGTGAGGAGTTTGTTCCACCATTGGGGGCCAGAGCTGCGAACAGTTTTGACTGGGCTGAGCGGGAACTGTACTTCCTCAGTGGTAGGGAGGCGAGCAGGCCAGAGGTGGATGAACGCAGTGCCCTTGTTTGGGTGTAGGGCCTGATCAGAGCCTGGAGGTACTGAGGTGCCGTTCCCCTCACAGCTCCGTGGCGAGCACCATGGTCTTGTAGCGGATGCGAGCTTCAACTGGAAGCCAGTGGAGAGAGCGGAGGAGCGGGGTGACGTGAGAGAACTTGGGAAGGTTGAACACCAGACGGGCTGCGGCGTTCTGGATGAGTTGTAGGGGTTTTAATGGCACAGGCAGGGAGCCCAGCCAACAGCGAGTTGCAGTAATCAAGACGGGAGATGACAAGTGCCTGGATTAGGACCTGCGCCGCTTCCTGTGTGAGGCAGGGTCGTACTCTGCGGATGTTGTAGAGCATGAACCTACAGGAACGGGACACCGCCTTGATGTTAGTTGAGAACGTCAGGGTGTTGTCCAGGATCACGCCAAGGTTCTTAGCGCTCTGGGAGGAGGACACAATGGAGTTGTCAACCGTGATGGCGAGATCATGGAACGGGCAGTCCTTCCCCGGGAGGAAGAGGAGCTCCGTCTTGCTGAGGTTCAGCTTGAGGTGGTGATCCGTCATCCACACTGATATGTCTGCCAGACATGCAGAGATGCGATTCGCCACCTGGTCATCAGAAGGGGGAAAGAGAAGATTAATTGTGTGTCGTCTGCATAGCAATGATAGGAGAGACCATGTGAGGTTATGACAGAGCCAAGTGACTTGGTGTATAGCGAGAATAAGAGAGGGCCTAGAACAGAGCCCTGGGGGACACCAGTGGTGAGAGCGCGTGGTGAGGAGACAGATTCTCGCCACGCCACCTGGTAGGAGCGACCTGTCAGGTAGGACGCAATCCAAGCGTGGGCCGCGCCGGAGATGCCCAACTCGGAGAGGGTGGAGAGGAGGATCTGATGGTTCACAGTATCGAAGGCAGCCGATAGGTCTAGAAGGATGAGAGCAGAGGAGAGAGAGTTAGCTTTAGCAGTGCGGAGCGCCTCCGTGATACAGAGAAGAGCAGTCTCAGTTGAATGACTAGTCTTGAAACCTGACTGATTTGGATCAAGAAGGTCATTCTGAGAGAGATAGCGGTAGAGCTGGCCAAGGACGGCACGCTCAAGAGTTTTGGAGAGAAAAGAGAGAAGGGATACTGGTCTGTAGTTGTTGACATCGGAGGGATCGAGTGTAGGTTTTTTCAGAAGGGGTGCAACTCTCGCTCTCTTGAAGACGGGAGGGACGTAGCCAGCGGTCAGGGATGAGTTGATGAGCGAGGTGAGGTAAGGGAGAAGGTCTCCGGAAATGGTCTGGAGAAGAGAGGAGGGGATAGGGTCAAGCGGGCAGGTTGTTGGGCGGCCGGCCGTCACAAGACGCGAGATTTCATCTGGAGAGAGAGGGAGAAAGAGGTCAGAGCATAGGGTAGGGAGTGTGAGCAGAACCAGCGGTGTCGTTTGACTTAGCAAACGAGGATCGGATGTCATCGACCTTCTTTTCAAAATGGTTGACGAAGTCATCTGCAGAGAGGGGAGGAGGGAGGGGGGAGGATTCAGGAGGGAGGAGAAGGTGGCAAAGAGCTTCCTAGGGTTAGAGGCGGATGCTTGGAATTTAGAATGGTAGAAAGTGGCTTTAGCAGCAGAGACAGAGGAGGAAAATGTAGAGAGGAGGGAGTGAAAGGATGCCAGGTCCGCAGGGAGGCGAGTTTTCCTCCATTTCCGCTCGGCTGCCCGGAGCCCTGTTCTGTGAGCTCGCAATGAGTCGTCGAGCCACGGAGCGGGAGGGGAGGACCGAGCCGGCCTGGAGGATAGGGGACATAGGGAGTCAAAGGATGCAGTAAGGGAGGAGAGGAGGGTTGAGGAGGCAGAATCAGGAGATAGGTTGGAGAAAGTTTGAGCAGAGGGAAGAGAAGATAGGATGGAAGAGGAGAGAGTAGCGGGGGAGAGAGAGCGAAGGTTGGGACGGCGCGATACCATCCGAGTAGGGGCAGTGTGGGAAGTGTTGGATGAGAGCGAGAGGGAAAAGGATACAAGGTAGTGGTCGGAGACTTGGAGGAGTTGCAATGAGGTTAGTGGAAGAACAGCATCTAGTAAAGATGAGGTCAAGCGTATTGCCTGCCTTGTGAGTAGGGGGAAGGTGAGAGGGTGAGGTCAAAAGGAGAGGAGTGGAAAGAAGGAGGCAGAGAGGAATGAGTCAAAGGTAGACGTGGGGAGGTTAAAGTCGCCCAGAACTGTGAGAGGTGAGCCGTCCTCAGGAAAGGAGCTTATCAAGGCATCAAGCTCATTGATGAACTCTCCGAGGAACCTGGAGGGCGATAAATGATAAGGATGTTAAGCTTGAAAGGGCTGGTAACTGTGACAGCATGGAATTCAAAGGAGGCAATAGACAGATGGGTAAGGGGAAAAGAGAGAAAGAACACTTGGGAGAGATGAGGATCCCGGTGCCACCACCCCGCTGACCAGAAGCTCTCGGGGTGTGCGAGAACACGTGGGCGGACGAGGAGAGAGCAGTAGGAGTAGCAGTGTTATCTGTGGTGATCCATGTTTCCGTCAGTGCCAAGAAGTCAAGGGACTGGAGGGAGGCATAGGCTGAGATGAACTCTGCCTTGTTGGCCGCAGATTGGCAGTTCCAGAGGCTACCAGAGACCTGGAACTCCACGTGGGTCGTACGCGCTGGGACCACCAGGTTAGGGTGGTCGCGGCCACGCGGTGTGGAGCGTTTGTATGATCTGTGCAGAGAGGAGAGAACAGGGATAGACAGACACATAGTTGACAGGCTACAGAAAAGGCTACGCTAATGCAAGGAAATTGGAATGACAAGCGGACTACACGTCTCGAATGTTCAGAAAGTTAAGCTTACGTAGCAAGAATCTTATTGACTAAAATGATTAAAATGATACAGTACTGCTAAAGTAGGCTAGCTGGCAGTAGCTGCGTTGTTGACACTACACTAATCAAGTCGTTCCGTTGAGTGTAATAATTCTACAGTGCTGCTATTCGGGGCTAGCTGGCTAGCTAGCAGTGTTGTTTACGTTACGTTGAGTTAAAGAACGACAATAGCTGGCTAGCTAACCTAGGAAATCGGTCTAGACTACACAATTATCTTTGAAACAAAGACGGCTATGTAGCTAGCTACGATCAAACAAATCAAACCGTTGTACTGTAATGAAATGAAAATGTGATACTACCTGACCGGTGATTGAATTCGAAACAGTAGACGTTGGCTAGCTGTTAGCTGTTAGCTGTTGGCTAGCTAGCAGAGTCTCCTACGTTAAGGACGACAAATAGCTGGCTAGCGAACCTCAGTGAATTAACATAATCACTCCAAGGCTACACACACTAAACTACACAATTATCTTGGAAACAAAGACAGCTATGTAGCTAGCTAACACTGAACTAATCAAGTCGTACAGTTGAGTGAATAGCACTACAGTGATGCTAATCTGTGTGCGTTAGCTAGCGTTGCTAGCTCCTGGGCGAATAGCAGTGAAGGCTACGTTAGGGCGACGAAATACGAAATACGATAATTATGCAATTATCTCTGATACAAGGACGGCTATGTAGCTAGCTAAGAAGAATGGCTAAGATTATGTAGCTAGCTAACAGTAAACTAATCAAGTCGTACAGTTGAGTGAATAGCACTACAGTGATGCTAATCTGTGTGCGTTAGCTAGCGTTAGCTAGCTCCTGGCGAATAGCAGTGAAGGCTACGTTAGGGCGACGAAATACGATAATTATGCAATTATCTCTGACTCCCTCACTCCCTTGTTCCCTCATTCCCTTCTTCCCCTACCTCCTTCCATCCTTCCCTCTTTTCCCTCCTTCACTCACTCACTCACTCACTCACTCACTCACTCACTCACTCCCTCCATCTTCTCTCCTTCCCTCTTTCCCTCTTTCCTCTTCCTCACTCCCTCCTTCCATCCTTCCCTCACTCCCTTCCTCCCTCCTTCCCTCCTACCCTCCTCCCCTTCCTTCCCCTCCCTCCCTCACTCCCTCCTTCCATCCTTCCCTCACTCCCTTCCTCCCATCTTCCCTCCTTCCCTCTTTCACATCCTTTCCTCCCTCCCTCACTCCTTCGTTCCATCCTTCCCTCACTCCCTTCCTCCCATCTTCCCTCCTTCCCTCTTCACCCTCCCTTCCCCTCCCTCACACTCCCTCCTTCCATCCTTCCCTCACATCTTCCGTCCTTCCCTCTTTCACATCCTTTCCTCCCTCCCTCACTCCTTCGTCCCCCCCTTCCCACCTTTCTTCCTATCATCATCCTCTCTTCTGCTCGTCCGTCTCGTCTAATGTCACTTTATCTGACGCGATACAACCTTAAAGCTGCACTATGTAACATTCTGGTCGACCCAACAAAAATTCACATAGAAATGTGAGTTATAGATCTGTCATTCTCATTGAAAGTCTAACAAGTGGTAGATCTGTTCTATGCCAGCTATTTCTTAAATTTCTTAAATATTTCTTAAAGCCATTTCTTAAATTTAGATTTTGCATCTTTTACTTTTGGGTTTTGTTCACCAGCATCAAAGAGATGAAACAACAAATGGTTTTGATTATGGAAAATAAACTTCTGTCAGGTTTAGATGGTACAATGATTCTCTACACCATACATTGCTTGTTTTGTCAAACAAATTGAAATTAGGAGAACTATTAGAATTTGTATAACCAGGAAATGGCAGAGTAATTCTTGCATGTTGCAACTTTAAAACCAGAACAAGAGACAACCTTTAAACCAGAACAAGAGAGACGACCTTAAAACCAGAACAAGAGACGACCTTTAAAACCAGAACAAGAGACAACCTTAAAACCAGAACAAGAGAGACGACCTTAAAACCAGAACAAGAGACGGCCTTAAAACCAGAACAAGAGACGACCTTTTAAACCAGAACAAGAGAGACGACCTTAAAACCAGAACGACCTTAAAAAGAGAGAGACGACCTTAAAACCAGAACCTTTAAAACCAGAACAAGAGACAACCTTTAACCTTTAAAACCAGAACAAGAGACGACCTTTAACCTTTAAAACCAGAGAACAAGAGACGGCCTTTAAAACCAGAAAAAGAGACGACCTTAAAAACCAGAACAAGAGAGACGACCTTTAAAACCAGAAAAAGAGACGACCTTAAAACCAGAACAAGAGAGACGACCTTAAAACCAGAACAAGAGACGACCTTTAAAACCAGAACAAGAGAGACCCTTAAAACCAGAACAAGAGACGACCTTAAAACCAGAACAAGAGAGACTTAAAACCAGAACAAGAGACAACCTTTAAAACCAGAACAAGAGACGACCTTAAAACCAGAACAAGAGACCCTTAAAACCAGAAACTTAAAAAGAGAGACGACCTTTAAAACCAGTAACAAGAGACAACCTTTAAAACCAGAACAAGAGACGACCTTTAAAACCAGAACAAGAGAGACGACCTTAAAACCAGAACAAGAGACGACCTTTAAAACCAGAAAAGAGACACGACCTTTAAAACCAGAACAAGAGAGCGACCTTAAAACCAGAACAAGAGACGACCTTTAAAACCAGAACAAGAGACAACCTTTAAAACCAGAACAAGAGACGACCTTAAAACCAGAACAAGAGAGACGACCTTAAAACCAGAACAAGAGAGACGACCTTAAAACCAGAACAAGAGAGACGACCTTTAAAACCAGTAAAAGAGAGAGCGACCTTAAAACCAGAACAAGAGAGACGACCTTAAAACCAGAACAAGAGATAGATAATGCAGTCCATTCGTAAAGTATTCAGACCCCTTGACTTTTTTCCCCATTTTGTTACTTTATAGGCTTTTTCTAAAATGGATTCAAAAAATGTTTTTACTGATCAATCTACACACATTTTCCCGTAATGACAAAGCAAAAACAGGATTTTCTTTTCAAAATGTCAACAAATTTGTAAAAAAATAAAATAATTCAATATTAAAATTACATAAGTATTCAGACCCTTTACTTGGTACTTTGTTGAAGCACCTTTGGCAGTGATTACAGCCTTGACTCTTCTTGGGTATGACGCTACAAGCTTAGCACACCTGTACTTGGGGAGCCTCTCCAATTCTTCTCTGCAGATCATCTCAATCTCTGTCAGGTTGGATGGGGAGCATCGCTGCATATCTATATTCAGGTCTGTCCAGAGATGGGGGCAGCAGGTCACCTAGTGGTTAGAGCGTTGGGCCAGTAACCGAAAGGTTGCTCGATCGAATCCCTGAACTGACAAGGTAAACATCTGTCATTCTACCCCTGAACAAGGCAGTTAACCCAGGATGTCATTGTAAAGAAGAACTTGTTCTTAAATAACTTAAATAACTTTCCTAGCTCAATAAAGGTTAAATTGTGGTCCTTCTGTAGCTCAGTTGGTAGAACATGGCGCTTGTAACGCCAGGGTAGTGGGTTCGATTCCCGGGACCACCCATACGTAGAATGTATGCACACATGACTGTAAGTCGCTTTGGATAAAAGCGTCTGCTAAATGGCATATATTATTATTATATTATTATTATTATTATTATATTAAATAAGATGTTAGATCGTATTCAAGTCCAGGGTCTGGCTGGGCCACTCAAGGACATTCAGAGACTTGTCCAGAAGCCATTCCTGCGTTGTCTTGGTTGTTTGCTTAAGATCGTTGTCCTGTTGGAAGGTGAACCTTCACCCCAGTCTGAGGTCCTGAGCACTCTGGGAGCAGGTTTTCATCAAGGATCTCTCTGTACTTTGCTCCGTTCATCTTTCCCTCAATTCTGACTATCCTTCCAGTCTCTGTCGCTGAAAAACATCATCACAGCATGATGTTGCCAATCTTGGTTTCATCAGACCAGAGAATCTTATTAGTCATGGTCTGAGAGTGCTTGGCAAACGCCAAGCGGACTGTCATGTGCCTTTTACTGAGGAGTGGCTTCCGTCTGGCCACTATACAATAAAGGCCTGATTGGTGGAGTGTTCTTGGGGATCTTCAATGCTGCAGAAATGTGTTGGTACCCTTCCCCAGATCTGTGCCTCGACACAATCAGGTCTATGGTCATTTCCTTTGACCTCATGGCTTGTTTTTTGCTGTGTACCTTAAATAGACAGGAGTGTGCCTTTCCAAATCATGTCCAATCAATTAAACTTTCCACAGGTGGACTCCAATCAAGTTGCAGAAACATCAAGGATGATAAATGAATACAGGATGCACCAGAGCTCAATTTCTAGTGTGAAAGCAAAGGTTCTGAATACATACAGTATGTAAAAAAAAGGTATTTATCTTTTTTAAAATTTTAATTTTACACAATTGGAAACATTTCTACAATCCTGTTTTTGCGTTTTCATTATAGGGTATTGTGATGTCATTATGGGGTATTGTGATGTCATTATGGGGTATTGTGATGTCGTTATGGGGTATTGTGATGTCATTATGGGGTATTGTGATGTCGTTATGGGGTATTGTGATGTCACTAATGTGTGTAGTGTATTGTGTGTAGATTGATGGTGGAAAGAAATCATCATTTTTTTTAGAATCAGTCTGTCATGTAACAACATTTGGAAAAGTCAAGGGGTCTGAATACTTTCCGAATGCTCTGTATCTTGCTACCATGGAAAGGTAAATACCTGTCTCTTTGTGGAAGAAAAAAATCATCTTAATTATTTAGTTATATCCTAGTTTGCCTATTCTACTTATTGCCCTGCCTACACTGAACAATGTATTTTATTTTTGAATATTGCATTTTATTTGGAATGACAAGCCGAAGACGAAATTAAACGGGCATATTTGTATAATGAATATGAATTCAGACGCCTAAAATGATTAAATATTAATGCATTGAATCTCTCATTAAATGCTTCAGTCATACAAAAGTTCAACTTAAATCCAAACTGATTCTCTAGCAGATTAGTGAGAATGTCTCACCCCATTGTTAAAAAAAAAACATTTTCTCTTTATTCAGATTTACAACCTCTCACTTTAGTAAATCATCTCCAAAATATCAGTGTTTTTTAAATAAGCCACAGAAAGCTAGTTGCAATATCAGTTTAATTCCACTAGAAAATAAATAACAAGTATTACAACAAATATTACGGTTAAACTCAAATATAGTAATTTATTAAAATATATATATATACAGTTTCTATTTTTTTGTAGATGTATTTTTCTTTAAACAGCATACTCTTTGCACTAAAGACCAAAATGGTTTAAAGACATTTTTGATCAATAACAAACGTTTTTAGTTCCGTTTAAAGGACCAACAAAGTGTCCCAAAGAGGTTACAAAATAGTTGGGGGAGAGATTTCCGATGTACAGATTCCACGGCACATGGTTTATGAACCGATACACAAAACAACACTGAATTCAACACTTCAAGTTTTTCATTTAAAATTAGCACAATTTTTACAATCAATTTAATGTTATGTATATGGGGGGACACAACCTTCCCAGCTCTGCGAAGAGACAGAATCATTTTAGCTTGTTTCTGTTTCTGTTTTTCTGTTTTAGCTTGTTTCTGCTTGCAGGTTCAGGAAGGGTTTTGAAAATTCTGCAAATAACACTGCTGGGTGTCTTGAAAAGTCAATCAATCAATAATATTTTATTTATTTATTTAACCTTTTTTTTTTTTAACCAGGAAGGGCTCATTGAGATTTAAAATCTCTTTTTCAAGAGCTTCCTGGCCAAGATAGACAGCACCAAGTCATTACAAAAATTACAGACAAACAACATGAACAACTACAAGTAATCTAGTAAAAACCCTTGAATTCACAAACGGGAGGGGTTGAGTGTTGCTGAAGGACTGGACTGGATGGCTGAAGGACTGGATGGTGGTCAGAGATAGATGGGAGGGGTTGAGTGTTGCTGAAGGACTGGATGGTGGTCAGAGATAGATGGGAGGGGGAGTGTTGCTGAAGGACTGGATGGTGGTCAGAGATAGATGGGAGCGGTTGAGTGTTGCTGAAGGACTGGGACTGGATGGTGGTCAGAGATAGACGGGAGGGGTTGAGTGTTGCTGAAGTACTGGATGGTGGTCAGAGATAGATGGGAGGGTTGAGTGTTGCTGAAGGACTGGATGGTGGTCAGAGATAGATGGGAGGGTTGAGTGTTGCTGTCAGAGATAGAGGACTGAAGGACTGGATGGTGGTCAGAGATAGATGGGAGGGGTTGAGTGTTGCAGAGATAGATGGGAGTTTGAAGGACTGGATGGTGGTCTGAAGGACTGGGGACTGGATGGTGGTCAGAGATAGATGGGAGGGGTTGAGTGTTGCTGAAGGACTGGATGGTGGTCAGAGATAGATGGGAGGGGTTGAGTGTTGCTGAAGGTGGATGGTGGTCAGAGATAGATGGGAGGGTTGAAGGATTGAAGGACTGGATGGTGGTCACAGATAGATGGGAGGGGTTGAGTGTTGCTGAAGGTTGGGACTGGATGGTGGTCACAGATAGATGGGAGGGGTTGAGTGTTGGAGCTGAAGGATGGGACTGGTTAGGACTGGATGGTGGTCAGAGATAGATGGGAGGGGTTGAGGTTGCTGAAGGACTGGATGGTGGTCAGAGATAGACGGGAGGGGTTGAGTGTTGCTGAAGGACTGGATGGTGGTGGAGTGTTGCTGAAGGACTGGATGGGGTTAGGAGATAGATGGAGGGGTTGAGGGAGCTGAAGGTTGGGACTGGATGGTGTTCAGAGATAGATGGGAGGTGTTGATGGGAGCTGAAGGACTGGATGGTGGTCAGAGATAGATGGGACTGGATGGTGGTTCAGAGATAGATGGGAGGGGTTGAGGGAGCTGAAGGACTGGAAGAGATAGATGGGAGGGGGACTGGGAGTGTTGCTGGATGTTCAGAGATAGATGGGAGGGTTGAGGGTAGCTGAAGGATGGGACTGGATGGTGTTCAGAGATAGATGGGAGGGGGGGTTGAGGGGAGCTGAAGGATGGGACTGGATAGATGTGTTCAGTGTTGCTGAAGGACTGGATGGTGGTCAGAGATAGATGGGAGGGTTGAGGGTAGCTGAAGGATGGGACTGGATGGTGTTCAGAGATAGATGGGAGGGTTGAGGGAGCTGAAGGATGGGACTGGGTTGAGAGATAGATGGGCTGAAGGATGGGACTGGTTAGTGATGAGAGATAGATGGGAGGGGTTGAGGGAGCTGAAGGACTGGATGGTGTTCAGAGATAGATGGGAGGGTTGAGTGGCTGAAGGACTGGAGCTGAAGGTTGGGACTGGATGGTGTTCAGAGATTGATGGGAGGTGTTGAGGTGGAGCTGAACGACTGGATGATGTTCAGAGATAGATGGGAGGGGTTGAGGAGCTGAACGACTGGATGATGTTCAGAGATAGATGGGATGGGAGGGTTGAGTGTTGCTGAAGGTTGGGACTGGATGGTGTTCAGAGATAAATGGGAGGACTGGGTTGAGGGAGCTGAAGGTTGGGACTGGATGGTGTTCAGAGATTGATGGGAGGGTGTGTTGCTGAAGGACTGCATGGTGGTCAGGGACTGAGTGTTGCTGAAGGACTGGGAACAGAGATAGATGGTCAAGATACTGGATGGTGTTCAGAGAGAGGGTTGAGTGTTGCTGAAGTTTACTGGATGGGATAGATCCAGGGGTTGAGGGGAGCTGAAGGTTGGGACTGGATGGTGTTGAGGGGAGTGTTGCTGAAGGTTGGGACTGGATGATGTTCAGAGATATAGATGTGAGGGGACTGGATGGTGTTGAGATAGATGGGAGGGGCTGAAGGTTTGGACTGGATGGTGTTAGGTTGGGGATGGTGTTCAGAGATAAATGGGAGGGGTTGAGGAGCTGAAGGTTACTGGATGGTGTAGGAGATAGATGGGAGGTGTTGAGGGGACTGAGCGACTGGATGGTGTTCAGAGATAGCTGGAGTGTTGAGGGGAGCTACCCGACTGGATGGTGTTCAGAGATAGATGGGAGGGGTTAGCTGAAGGTTGGGACTGGATGGTGTTCAGAGATAGATGGGAGGGGTTGAACCAGGTTTGGACTGGATGGTGTTAGGAGATAGATGGGAGGGAGTTGAGGGGAGCTGAAGGTTGGGACTAAAAACAAACAAAAGATAACCTACTGGATGGTAACAGACGTCCATCCACCATGCTGTAGCATTATATAACCCTACTGGATGGTAACAGAGGTCCATCCTCCTACCCCGTCCACCATGCTGTAGCATTATATAACCCTACTGGATGGTAACAGGCGTCCATCCTCCTACCCTGTCCACCATGCTGTAGTATTACATAAACCTACTGGATGGTAACAGGTGTCCATCCTCCTACCCCGTCCACCATGCTGTAGCATTACATAAACCTACTGGATGGTGGTCCATGGCTGTAGCATTATATAAACCTACTGGATGGTAACAGACGTCCATCCATCCACCATGCTGTAGTATTACATAAACCTACTGGATGGTAACAGACGTCCATCCTCAATGCTGTAGCATTACATAAACCTACTGGATGGTAACAGACGTCCATCCTCCTACCCTGTCCACCATGCTGTAGCATTATATAAACCTACTGGATGGTAACAGACGTCCATCCTCCTACCCTGTCCACCATGCTGTAGCATTACATAAACCTACTGGATGGTAACAGACGTCCATCCTCCTACCCTGTCCACCATGCTGTAGCATTACATAAACCTACTGGATGGTAACAGACGTCCATCCTCCTGTCCACCATGCTGTAGCATTACATAAACCTACTGGATGGTAACAGACGTCCATCCATGCCATTACATAAACCTACTGGTCCAGGCGTCCATCCACCTACCCTGTCCACCATGCTGTAGCATAAACCTACTGGATGGTAAACGTCCATACCCTCAATGCTGGCATTACATAAACCTACTGGATGGTAACAGACGTCCATCCTCCTACCCTGTCCACCATGCTGTAGTATTACATAAACCTACTGGATTGGTAATTGCGCTCACCGTTGCCCCAAGTGGCTTGTTTTGACATTGTCTCCCTGTTCCTCAGCTCTCCTGCTTATCTTGAGCGATCCCTCACCAGCCTCCTGAGAGGAGTTTCTGGCTCCCTGGCCTTAATTTCTGACAGTCTGGGGGTCAAGGGGGTCAAGGTCAGGGGAGATGAGGGGTTGGACAGGGCAAACGTTTGCTATCACACTATTTCACTTCAGCAGAGGTCCTTGACCCTATCGTGGTGTCAGATCAGCCTGCTAATGTTTGGATCAAAGACAATAATGGACTTTATACTTCACATGTCCCCTGAATGGGAATAGCAGGACTAGCAGGGGAGGGTGCCATTTATAATTTTCTAGGCATTGTTCTCTTTTCTCTCTTTTCTCTCTCTCTCTCTCTCTCTTCTCTCTCTTTTTTCTCTCTCTTTTTTTTATCTCTCTCTCTCTTCTCTCTCTTTCCTCGCTCTCTTTCCTTTCTCTCTTTCCTTTCTCTCTCTCTTCTCCCTCTTTCTCTCTCTTTTTCTCTCTCTCCTCTCTCTCTCTTTCCTTTCTCTCTTTCCTTTCTCTCTCTCTTCTCCCTCTTTTCTCTCTCTTTTCTCTCTCTCTCCTCTCTCTCTCTTTCCTTTCTCTCTTTCCTTTATCTCTCTCTCTCTTTCCTCCCTCTCTTTCCTTTCTCTCTTTCCTTTCTCTCTCTTTTCTCCCTCTTTTCTCTCTCTCTCCTCTCTCTCTTTTCTGTCTCTTTCCTCTCTCTCTCCTCTCTCTCTTTCTTTTCTCTCTCTTTTCTCCCTCTTTTCTCTCTCTCTCCTCTCTCTCTTTCCTCCCCCTCTCATTCCTCTCTCCTCTCTCTCTTTCCTCTCTCTTCTCTCCTCTCTCTCCCCTCTCTCTCTTTCCTCTCCCTCTCATTCCTCTCTCCTCTCTCTCTTTCCTATCTCCTCTCTTTTCTCTCTCCTCTCTCTCTTTCCTCTCACCTCTCTCTCTCTCTCTCTCTTTCCTTTCTCTCGTTCCTTTCTCTCTCTTTCCTCCCTCTCTCTCCTCTCTCTCTTGTCTTTCTCTCTCTTTTCTCCCTCTTTTCTCTCTCTCTCCTCTCTCTCTTTCCTCTCCCTCTCATTCCTCTCTCTCTCTCTCTCTCTCTCTCTCTCTCTCTCTCTCTCTCTCTCCTCTCTCTCCTCTCTCTCCTCTCTCTCTCTCTCTCTCACCTCTCTCTCTCTCTCTCTCTCACCTCTCTCTCCTCTCTCCTCCTCTCCTCTTTCTCTCTCTCTCTCTCTCTCTCTCTCTCTCTCTCTCTCTCTCTCTCTCTCTCTCTCTCTCTCTCTCTCTCTCTCTCTCTCTCTCTCTCTCTCACCTCTCTCTCCTCTCTCTCTTCTCTCTCTCTCTCTCCTCTCTCTCTCTCCTCTCTCTCCTCTCTCACCTCTCTCTCTCTCCTCTCTCTCTCTCTCTCTCTCCTCTCTCTCCTCTCTCTCTCTCTCTCTCCTCTCTCTCCTCTCTCTCTCCTCTCTCTCCTCTCTCTCTCTTTCCAAGGCTGTATTGTCTTTGTGCAGTTGAATGATTCTCTCTCACACACACACACGCACACACACACACACACACACACACACACACACACACACACACACACACACACACACACACACACACACACACACACACACACACACACACACACACACACGCTTGGAACGACTTCAGCAGTTAATTCACACAGACTGCTATCTGATTATTCTTCCCCCTTGTTATATAATGACAACATGAAACAGTTTGCTCGGCGGAAACAGACACCAAAGACAATAACCCCAGAAGAAGACATGCTGCTACATATCACTCTTCTAATGTGTTTCAAGACATTTCCAGACATCATCCCCCACTCATCCCCACTCATCCCTCAACAACAAAACAATCTCATAAACAATAAACACAATACCTGTTTAAAGTAATTATAAAAAGACATGGAGAAAAACATGATGTAGCAATTAAATACCAGTGGCTTTGTGAGACTGGGCCAGGTGACCTATAGCACCCTGCTCCTTCTCTGAGTGGGCCAGGTGACCTATAGTACCCTGCTCCTTCTCTGAGTGGGCCAGCTGACCTATAGCACCCTGCTCCTTCTCTGAGTGGGCCAGCTGACCTATAGTACCCTGCTCCTATAGTACCCCTCCTATAGTACCCTGCTCCTATAGTACCCTGCTCCTATAGTACCCTGCTCCTATAGTACCCTGCTCCTATAGTACCCTGCTCCTATAGTACCCTGCTCCTATAGTACCCTGCTCCTAT
>NW_026290790.1:137500-142500 GCF_023373465.1 Oncorhynchus keta
CCTGTTCATAATGGTGTTGTTATAAACCTGTTCATAATGGTGTTGGTACACCCTGTTCATAATGGTGTTGTTACACCCTGTTCATAATGGTGTTGTTACACCCTGTTCATAATGGTGTTGTTATAGACCTGTTCATAATGGTGTTGTTATAGACCTGTTCATAATGGTGTTGTTATAGACCTGTTCATAATGGTGTTGGTACACCCTGTTCATAATGGTGTTGGTACACCCTGTTCATAATGGTGTTGGTACACCCTGTTCATAATGGTGTTGGTACACCCTGTTCATAATGGTGTTGTTACACCCTGTTCATAATGGTGTTGGTACACCCTGTTCATAATGTTGTTGGTACACCCTGTTCATAATGGTGTTGTTACACCCTGTTCATAATGGTGTTGTTACACCCTGTTCATCATGGTGTTGGTACACCCTGTTCATAATGGTGTTGTTACACCCTGTTCATAATGGTGTTGGTACACCCTGTTCATAATGGTGTTGGTACACCCTGTTCATAATGGTGTTGGTACACCCTGTTCATAATGGTGTTGGTACACCCTATTCATAATGGTGTTGGTACACCCTGTTCATAATGGTGTTGTTACACCCTGTTCATAATGGTGTTGGTACACCCTGTTCATAATGGTGTTGGTACACCCTGTTCATAATGGTGTTGTTACACCCTGTTCATAATGGTGTTGGTACACCCTGTTCATAATGGTGTTGTTACACCCTGTTCATAATGGTGTTGTTATAGACCTGTTCATAATGGTGTTGTTATAGACCTGTTCATAATGGTGTTGTTATAGACCTGTTCATAATGGTGTTGGTACACCCTGTTCATAATGGTGTTGTTACACCCTGTTCATAATGGTGTTGTTATAGACCTGTTCATAATGGTGTTGTTATAGACCTGTTCATAATGGTGTTGGTACACCCTGTTCATAATGGTGTTGGTACACCCTGTTCATAATGGTGTTGTTACACCCTGTTCATAATGGTGTTGGTACACCCTGTTCATAATGGTGTTGTTACACCCTGTTCATAATGGTGTTGGTACACCCTGTTCATAATGTTGTTGGTACACCCTGTTCATAATGGTGTTGTTACACCCTGTTCATAATGGTGTTGTTACACCCTGTTCATCATGGTGTTGGTACACCCTGTTCATAATGGTGTTGTTACACCCTGTTCATAATGGTGTTGGCACACCCTGTTCATAATGGTGTTGGTACACCCTGTTCATAATGGTGTTGGTACACCCTGTTCATAATGGTGTTGGTACACCCTATTCATAATGGTGTTGGTACACCCTGTTCATAATGGTGTTGTTACACCCTGTTCATAATGGTGTTGGTACACCCTATTCATAATGGTGTTGGTACACCCTGTTCATAATGGTGTTGTTACACCCTGTTCATAATGGTGTTGGTACACCCTGTTCATAATGGTGTTGGTACACCCTGTTCATAATGGTGTTGGTACACCCTGTTCATAATGGTGTTGTTACACCCTGTTCATAATGGTGTTGTTACACCCTGTTCATCATGGTGTTGTTATAGACCAGTTCATAATGGTGTTGTTATAGACCTGTTCATAATGGTGTTGTTATAGACCTGTTCATAATGGTGTTGGTACACCCTGTTCATAATGGTGTTGTTACACCCTGTTCATAATGGTGTTGTTATAGACCTGTTCATAATGGTGTTGTTATAGACCTGTTCATAATGGTGTTGTTATAGACCTGTTCATAATGGTGTTGGTACACCCTGTTCATAATGGTGTTGTTAAACCCTGTTCATCATGGTGTTGGTACACCCTGTTCATAATGGTGTTGTTACACCCTGTTCATAATGGTGTTGGTACACCCTGTTCATAATGGTGTTGGTACAGCCTGTTCATAATGGTGTTGGTACACCCTGTTCATAATGGTGTTGGTACATCCTATTCATAATGGTGTTGGTACACCCTGTTCATAATGGTGTTGGTACACCCTGTTCATAATGGTGTTGGTACACCCTGTTCATAATGGTGTTGGTACACCCTGTTCATAATGGTGTTGGTACACCCTGTTCATAATGGTGTTGTTACACCCTGTTCATAATGGTGTTGGTACACCCTGTTCATAATGGTGTTGGTACACCCTGTTCATAATGGTGTTGGTACACCCTGTTCATAATGGTGTTGGTACACCCTGTTCATAATGGTGTTGTTACACCCTGTTCATAATGGTGTTGTTACACCCTGTTCATAATGGTGTTGTTACACCCTGTTCATAATGGTGTTGTTACACCCTGTTCATAATGGTGTTGGTACACCCTGTTCATAATGGTGTTGGTACACCCTGTTCATAATGGTGTTGTTATAGACCTGTTCATCATGGTGTTGTTATAGACCTGTTCATCATGGTGTTGTTATAGACCTGTTCATAATGGTGTTGTTATAGACCTGTTCATAATGGTGTTGTTACACCCTGTTCATAATGGTGTTGTTACACCCTGTTCATAATGGTGTTGTTACACCCTGTTCATAATGGTGTTGTTACACCCTGTTCATAATGGTGTTGTTATAGACCTGTTCATAATGGTGTTGGTACACCCTGTTCATAATGGTGTTGTTACACCCTGTTCATAATGGTGTTGTTATAGACCTGTTCATAATGGTGTTGTTATAGACCTGTTCATAATGGTGTTGTTATAGACCTGTTCATAATTGTGTTGGTACACCCTGTTCATAATGGTGTTGTTACACCCTGTTCATAATGGTGTTGTTACACCCTGTTCATCATGGTGTTGGTACACCCTGTTCATAATGGTGTTGTTACACCCTGTTCATAATGGTGTTGTTACACCCTGTTCATCATGGTGTTGTTATAGACCTGTTCATAATGGTGTTGTTATAGACCTGTTCATAATGGTGTTGTTATAGACCTGTTCATAATGGTGTTGGTACACCCTGTTCATAATGGTGTTGTTACACCCTGTTCATAATGGTGTGTTATAGACCTAGTTATAATGGTGTTGTTATAGACCTGTTCATAATGGTGTTGTTATAGACCTGTTCATAATGGTGTTGGTACACCCTGTTCATAATGGTGTTGGTACACCCTGTTCATAATGGTGTTGGTACACCCTGTTCATAATGGTGTTGGTACACCCTGTTCATAATGGTGTTGTTACACCCTGTTCATAATGGTGTTGGTACACCCTGTGTTCATAATGTTGTTGGTACACCCTGTTCATAATGGTGTTGTTACACCTGTTCATAATGTGTGTACACCCTGTTCATCATGGTGTTGGTACACCCTGTTCATAATGGTGTTGTTACACCCTGTTCATAATGGTGTTGTTACACCCTGTTCATAATGGTGTTGGTACACCCTGTTCATAATGGTGTTGGTACACCTGTTCATAATGGTGTTGGTACACCCTATTCATAATGGTGTTGGTACACCCTGTTCATAATGGTGTTGTTACACCCTGTTCATAATGGTGTTGGTACACCCTATTCATAATGGTGTTGGTACACCCTGTTCATAATGGTGTTGTTACACCCTGTTCATAATGGTGTTGTTACACCCTGTTCATAATGGTGTTGTTACACCCTGTTCATCATGGTGTTGTTATAGACCTGTTCATAATGGTGTTGTTATAGACCTGTTCATAATGGTGTTGTTATAGACCTGTTCATAATGGTGTTGGTACACCCTGTTCATAATGGTGTTGTTACACCCTGTTCATAATGGTGTTGTTATAGACCTGTTCATAATGGTGTTGTTATAGACCTGTTCATAATGGTGTTGTTATAGACCTGTTCATAATGGTGTTGGTACACCCTGTTCATAATGGTGTTGGTACACCCTGTTCATAATGGTGTTGGTACACCCTGTTCATAATGGTGTTGGTACACCCTGTTCATAATGGTGTTGTTACACCCTGTTCATAATGGTGTTGGTACACCCTGTTCATAATGGTGTTGGTACACCCTGTTCATAATGGTGTTGGTACACCCTGTTCATAATGGTGTTGTTACACCCTGTTCATTCACACCCTGTTCATAATGGTGTTGGTACACCCTGTTCATAATGGTGTTGGTACACCCTGTTCATAATGGTGTTGGTACACCCTGTTCATAATGGTGTTGGTACACCCTGTTCATAATGGTGTTGTTTACACCCTGTTCATAATGGTGTTGGTACACCCTGTTCATAATGGTGTTGGTACACCCTGTTCATAATGGTGTTACACCCTGTTCATAATGGTGTTGTTACACCCTGTTCATAATGGTGTTGGTACACCCTGTTCATAATGGTGTTGGTACACCCTGTTCATAATGGTGTTGGTACACCCTGTTCATAATGGTGTTGTTACACCCTGTTCATAATGGGTGTTGTTACACCCCAGTTCATAATGGTGTTGGTACACCCTGTTCATAATGGTGTTGTTACACCTGTTCATAATGGTGTTGTTACACCCTGTTCATAATGGTGTTGTTACACCCTGTTCATAATGGTGTTGTTACACCCTGTTCATAATGGTGTTGGTACACCCCATAATGGTGTTTTATAATGGTGTTGGTACACCCTGTTCTGTTCATAATGGTGTTGGTACACCCTGTTCATAATGGTGTTGTTACACCCTGTTCATAATGGTGTTGGTACACTGTTCATAATGGTGTTTCACCCTGTTCATAATGGTGTTGGTACACCCTGTTCTTAATGGTGTTGTTACACCCTGTTCATAATGGTGTTGTTACACCGTGTTCATAATGGTGTTGGTACACCCTGTTCATAATGGTGTTGTTACACCCTGTTCATAATGACCACAGCCTTTATAAACGTACAGGCTCCTCATTGTTACACCCTGTTCATTACAGTTGTAAACACAGTTCTTCTCCAGTATCTAGTTCCCCAACCTATACTACACCTCGTTCATAATGTCTCTCTCTCTCTCTCATCTGGTCTCTCTCCCTGTTCATAATGGTCTGTCTGTTCATAATGGTCT
>NW_026290790.1:150000-167500 GCF_023373465.1 Oncorhynchus keta
GCGGGCATACCTTCTCCATACCTAATCACATTATACCTAGTGGTTAGAGCTTGATCTCAGCGGGCATACCTTCTCCATACCTAATCACATTATACCTAGTGGTTAGAGCTTGATCTCAGCGGGCATACCTTCTCCATACCTATTCACATTATACCTAGTGGTTAGAGCTTGATCTCAGCGGGCATACCTTCTCCATACCTATTCACATTATACCTAGTGGTTAGAGCTTGATCTCAGCGGGCATACCTTCTCCATACCTAATCACATTATACCTAGTGGTTAGAGCTTGATCTCAGCGGGCATACCTTCTCCATACCTAATCACATTATACCTAGTGGTTAGAGCTTGATCTCAGCGGGCATACCTTCTCCATACCTAATCACATTATACCTAGTGGTTAGAGCTTGATCTCAGCGGGCATACCTTCTCCATACCTAATCACATTATACCTAGTGGTTAGAGCTTGATCTCTAATCAAATCACATTCTATTAGTCACAACAGTGAAATGTTTATACCGACCTTCCCTAACCGACAGTTTCTAAACATTATACAGAGTGGGGAGAGCTTGGTACAGGGTCAATGTGGTTAGTAGTATGTACATGTAGGTAGAGGTCATTAATGTTATACGGGGCATACCTTCTCCTATACCTAATCACATTATACCTAGTACAGGGTCAATGTGGTTAGTAGTATGTACATGTAGGTAGAGGTCATTAATGCAATACAGGGTGGGGGGTACAGGGTCAATGTGGTTAGTAGTATGTACATGTAGGTAGAGTCATTAATGTAATACAGGGGGGGGTACAGGGTCAATGTGGTTAGTAGTATGTACATGTAGGTAGAGGTCATTAATGTAATACAGGGGGTACCTAGGAGGGTGGGGGGGTACAGGGTCAATGTGGTTAGTAGTATGTACATGTGGTAGAGGTCATTAATGTAATACAGGGGGGTACAGGGTCAATGTGGTTAGTAGTATGTACATGTAGGTAGAGGTCATTAATGTAATACAGGGGGGGGGTACAGGGTCAATGTGGTTAGTAGTATGTACATGTAGGTAGAGGTCATTAATGTAATACAGGGGGGGGTACAGGGTCAATGTGGTTAGTAGTATGTACATGTAGGTAGAGGTCATTAATGTAATACAGGGGGGGGTACAGGGTCAATGTGGTTAGTAGTATGTACATGTAGGTAGAGGTCATTAATGTAATACAGGGGGTACAGGGTCAATGTGGTTAGTCGTATGTACATGTAGGTAGAGGTCATTAATGTAATACAGGGGGTACAGGGTCAATGTGGTTAGTAGTATGTACATGTAGTTAGAGGTCATTAATGTAATACAGGGGGGGTACAGGGTCAATGTGGTTAGTCGTATGTACATGTAGGTAGAGGTCATTAATGTTATACAGGGGGTGGTGCCGGTACAGGGTCAATGTGGTTAGTAGTATGTACATGTAGGTAGAGGTCATTAATGTTATACAGGGGGTGGTGCCGGTACAGGGTCAATGTGCGGGGGCACCGGTTAGTAGTATGTACATGTAGGTAGAGGTCATTAATGTAATACAGGGGTGGTGCCGGTACAGGGTCAATGTGGTTAGTCGTATGTACATGTAGGTAGAGGTCATTAATGTTATACAGGGGGGTACAGGGTCAATGTGGTTAGTAGTATGTACATGTAGGTAGAGGTCATTAATGTTATACAGGGGTGGTGCCGGTACAGGGTCAATGTGCGGGGCACCGGTTAGTAGTATGTACATGTAGGTAGAGGTCATTAATGTTATACAGGGGGTGGTGCCGGTACAGGGTCAATGTGCGGGGGCACCGGTTAGTAGTATGTACATGTAGGTAGAGGTCATTAATGTAATACAGGGGGTGGTGCCGGTACAGGGTCAATGTGCGGGGGCACCGGTTAGTAGTATGTACATGTAGGTAGAGGTCATTAATGTTATACAGGGGGTGGTGCCGGTACAGGGTCAATGTGGTTAGTAGTATGTACATGTAGGTAGAGGTCATTAATGTTATACAGGGGGTGGTGCCGGTACAGGGTCAATGTGCGGGGGCACCGGTTAGTAGTATGTACATGTAGGTAGAGTTCATTGAAGACATTATGCAGAGAACGACAACAGAGAGTGGCAGGGGAGGTGTGGAGAGGGGAGGAAGGGTAGAATTGTCTGGGTAGTGATTTTACTAGATGTTAAGGAGTCTTATGGCTTGGGGGTAGAAGCGGTTTAACCCCCCCCCCTTCACATCATCTGTAACACAATTTCTAGACAGTCAGGAAGTACGGCGGTATTACCCCCATCCCCCTCCAGGTCATCAGGAATAACTAGAGATGCGTGGAGGTATAGACAGGTTCAGAAATTACAATTATTATTGAGGGAGGGAGCAGAGAACGAGGGATGTATTTCTACACTGCAATTATAGTCTTCTAGTCGTCTCCAGGGATGAACCACAGTCTATTTTATTATCTTATATCTCCAGGCGACAGGAGACAGGAAATGATCAACACTTTTCTATTAGACATTCTGACGCACTTCTGCTTGAAGCCAACAGACAAACTGTGCCCTATTCCCTATATATAGTACACTACTTTAGACCAGAGCCCTATAGAAACCTATTCCCTATATATAGTGCACTACTTTAGACCAGAGCCCTATAGAACCCTATTCCCTATATATAGTGCACTACTTTAGACCAGGGCCCTATAGAACCCTATTCCCTACATAGTGCACTCTCTCTCTCTCTGTGTCTCTCACTCTGTCTCTTTCTCTCTCTCTCTGTCTCTCTCTCTGTCTCTCTGTCATCTGACTGTCTCTCTCTCTCTGGATGGTCCTGGTAGAAGGAGATTATAGTGTGATGATATCAGGACAGAGTCAGTCTCCTCATCAAACTGAGTTGTGTCAGATCCTATGATCCAGCCTGTTAACTCTGACAGAACACTCTCTCTCTCTCTCTCTCAGAGAGCTGCTGGTTCACAGTTCCTCTGTCTTTCTCTGCTAATGGTCTCACTGAGAGAAGGTAGTGTGGATCTGTGTTTTATCTCGGTTCTGTCTACTGTGACACACTACAGTCATCGCTCCACAGCGGAGTCATTTTTTTCAGTTACCACATTGTCACTTAAAAAAATAAAAAAAACTCAAGTGTCGTGAAGATGGCTTGACTCCGATGTATCAAATCCATCCTGGCCCGAATCCATCCGGGTTTGGAGAAGAGACTGATGCTGAATCCCCATTCACACTGCCTCATTACAAGCCAGCTGGCAGAGACGACTGAAATTACTGCGTGACACTTCTGTTCTCTGGGTAATTGAATTAGAAACGTACACAAAGTCACATGTCACGTGGATCCCCATTCAAGGGCCAGTCGTGCCTCTCTCTCTACCTCTCTCTCTCTCTCTCCCTTCTCCCATTCTCCTCTCTCTCTCTCTCTCTCTCTCTGACTCTCTGTCTCTCTCTCTCTCTGACTCTCTGTCTCTCTCTCTCTCTCTCTCTCTCTCTCTCTCTCTTTTTGACTCTCTGTCTCTCTCTCTCTCTCTGACTCTCTCTCTCTCTCTCTCTCTCTCTTTATTTTGCTCTCTCTCTCTGTCTCTGTCTCTCTCTCTCTCTCTCTCTCTCTCTCTCTCTCTCTCTCTCTCTCTCTCTCTCTCTCTTTATTTTGCTCTCTCTCTCTCTCTCTCTTTCTTTTGCTCTCTCTCTCTCTCTCAATTCAATTCAATTCAAGGGCTTTATTGTCATGGGAAACATGTGTTAACATTGCCAAAGCAAGTGAGGTAGACAACATACAATGTGAATATATAAAGTGAAAAACAACAAAAATTAACAGTAAACATTACACATACAACAGTTTCAAAACAGTACAAATGTCATATTATATATATATATACAATGTACAAATAATTAAAGGACACTTCTCAAATGATTGCCTCACCTGGTTCACCAACTACTTCTCTGATAGAGTTTAGTATGTCAAATCAGAGGGTCTGCTGTCCGGACCTCTGGCAGTCTCTATGGGAGTGCCACAGGGTTCAATTCTTGGACCGACTCTCTTCTCTGTATACATCAATGAGGTCGCTCTTGCTGCTGGTGAGTCCCTGATCCACCTCTACGCAGACGACACCATTCTGTATACTTCTGACCCTTCTTTGGACACTGTGTTAACTACCCTCCAGGCAAGCTTCAATGCCATACAACTCTCCTTCCGTGGCCTCCAATTGCTCTTAAATACAAGTAAAACTAAATGCATGCTCTTCAACCGATCGCTACCTGCACCTACCCGCCTGTCCAACATCACTACTCTGGACGGCTCTGACTTAGAATACGTGGACAACTACAAATACTTAGGTGTCTGGTTAGACTGTAAACTCTCCTTCCAGACCCATATCAAACATCTCCAATCCAAAGTTAAATCTATAATTGGCTTCCTATTTCGCAACAAAGCATACTTCACTCATGCTGCCAAACATACCCTTGTAAAACTGACCATCCTACCAATCCTCGACTTTGGCGATGTCATTTACAAAATAGCCTCCAATACCCTACTCAATAAATTGGATGCAGTCTATCACAGTGCAATCCATTTTGTCACCAAAGCCCCATATACTACCCACCATTGCGACCTGTACGCTCTCGTTGGCTGGCCCTCGCTTCATACTCGTCGCCAAACCCACTGGCTCCATGTCATCTACAAGACCCTGCTAGGTAAAGTCCCCCCTTATCTCAGCTCGCTGGTCACCATAGCATCTCCCACCTGTAGCACACGCTCCAGCAGATATATCTCTCTAGTCACCCCCAAAACCAAAGTCTTTCTTTGGCCGCCTCTCCTTACAGTTCTCTGTTGCCAATGACTGGAACGAACTGCAAAAATCACTGGAGCTGGAGACTCATATCTCCCTCACTAACTTTAAGCACCAACTGTCAGAGCATCTTACAGCATCTTACAGATTACTGCACCTGTACATAGCCCACCTATAATTTAGCCCAAACAACTACCTCTTTCCCAACTGTATTTAATTTATTTATTTATTTTGCTCCTTTCCACCCCATTATTTGTATTTCTACTTTGCACATTCTTCCATTGCAAAACTACCATTCCAGTGTTTTACTTGCTATATTGTATTTACTTTGCCACCATGGCCTTTTTTGCCTTTACCTCCCTTATCTCACCTCATTTGCTCACATTGTATATAGACTTGTTTATACTGTATTATTGACTGTATGTTTGTTTTACTCCATGTGTAACTCTGTGTCGTTGTATCTGTCGAACTGCTTTGCTTTATCTTGGCCAGGTCGCAATTGTAAATGAGAACTTGTTCTCAACTCGCCTACCTGGTTAAATAAAGGTGAAATAAAAAAATAAAAAATAATGTAGATAACATGAAACACTGAAGTCACTTCACCTGGATAATGTAGTTATTATTATTATTATATTTATTGGTATTATTATTAGTGGTAGTATTATTATTATTGTTGTTATTATTGTTATTATTATTATTAGTAGTAGTGGTATTATTGTTATTATTATTGTTATTATTATTATTAGTAGTAGTGGTAGTAGTAGTATTATTGTTATTATTATTGTTATTATTATTAGTAGTAGTAGTGGTAGTGGTAGTAGTAGTAGTATTATTATTGTTATTATTATTATTATTAGTAGTGGTATTATTATTGTTATTATTATTATTATTAGTAGTAGTGGTATTATTGTTATTATTATTATTATTAGTAGTAGTGTTATTATTATTGTTATTATTAGTATTAGTAGTAGTGGTATTATTATTGTTATTATTATTATTATTAGTAGTAGTGGTATTATTGTTATTATTATTGTTATTATTATTATTAGTAGTAGTGGTAGTAGTAGTATTATTGTTATTATTAGTATTAGTAGTGGTAGTATTATTATTGTTATTATTATTGTTATTATTATTGTTATTATTATTGTTATTATTATTGTTATTGTTATTATTGTAATTATTATTATTAATACTATTATTATTGTTATTATTATTGTTATTATTGTAATTATTATTATTAATATTATCAAACAAATCAACAGTTGATCTTATTTGAGTTTCCTGTTGTTCTAGTTGCCAACCTGTTCCAAGTAACTAACAAGTTAAATACTTCATTTGAAGAAAACACAAATTAAAACGACTTCCTTCCTGGACGTTTTTCCGGCCGTTCGATCAACGTCAACCTAGTTATTAAATTACTCAGATTCTGAGAAATGATTTAAGAACAATTCTAAGCTGTGAAGAAGTTTTAGATTGGACTTGACTCACACTCACCTAAACCTGCTAATGTCAGACTGAATTTGACACTACTTTATATAATCTTTGATTAGGTGCAAAGACGGGGACTTGAAGTCCACCCTACGGTGAAATAATTATTTTTTGAGGGAAACAATTTGCACGGTGTTGTATAAATAATGTTTTAGTTTTGACAGAGGGAATACAAGGTATTGGTTCTCTACCTCTAACTCCCTCTAATTTATTTTCCCTCACCTCCATCTCCTTCCCTCTCTCTCTCTCTCTCTACCCCCACATCTTCCTTCCCACCTCCCCCTCCCCCCTTCATAGAATATTAACCGAGAGAGAGAGACACAGAGACACAGAGAGACAGAGACACAGAGACACAGAGAGACAGAGAGACAGAGACACAGAGAGACAGAGAGACAGAGAGACAGAGACACAGAGACACAGAGAGACAGAGACAGAGACACAGAGAGACAGAGACACAGAGAGACAGAGACACAGAGAGACAGAGACACAGAGAGACAGAGACACAGAGACACAGAGAGACAGAGAGACAGAGACACAGAGAGACAGAGACACAGAGAGACAGAGACACAGAGAGACAGAGACACAGATCGAGAAGTGACATTAGTTTTTTTTTTTTATTATTTTATTTTATTTATTTCACCTTTATTTAACCAGGTAGGCCAGTTGAGAACAAGTTCTCATTTGCAACTGCGACCTGGTTGAAGTAACACTTGTTACTTGTTTGGGTATTTGTTTAGCTGTTTCTTCCAGAATGTTTGGCTCAGAGGAGTGTCTCTTCTATCTGCAAGGTATCAGTCAGTTAGTGTGGTGGGAACAAGCAATCAGGTATTGAATAGAGACAATTTAAAGAATCAAATCAAATCAAATCAAACCAAATTGTATTTGTCACATACACATGGTTAGCAGATGTTAATGCGAGTGTAGCGAAATGCTTGTGCTTCTAGTTCCGACAATGCAGTGATAACCAACAAGTAATCTAACTAACAATTCCAAAACTACTGTCTCATACACAGTGTAAGGGGATAAAGAATATGTACATAAGGATATATGAAGAGAGAGACAGAGCGAGATAGAGAGTGAGAGCCAGAGAGAGAGCCAGAGAGAGTGAGAGCCAGAGAGAGAGAGAGAGAGATTGAGAGCCAGAGAGAGAGAGATAGCATAAGAAAGAGTGCGAGAGAGAGAGTGATAGCAAAGAGAGAGAGAGAGTGATAGCAAAGAAAGAGAGACAAGAGAGAGAGAGAGAGAGAGAGAGAGAGAGAGAGAGAGAGAGAGAGAGAGAGAGAAATAACCTCTGCCAGACAGGGTGTGGGGCAGCAGCTGGAGACAGTGTGCATCCAACACCCTCCGTCTCTGGAGCCAAACGAAGCCCATTTATACCCCGGTAACATCACTGTTTAAAGTCACTGTCCAGTTCATTTCTCACCTTTAAAAGTTTATATTCTGTTATATATTCTGTTCATTCATACCCAATTCATGTTGTTGACTCATCCTATACTCAAATGTGTGGCAGAAGCATCGCTAAGAGATAAAAACCTATAAAACCTGAAACTTGTACCTTGAACAGATGTCACACTAAACAACGAGACTCATTTTGTAATATATCATTAAGACCATTCAGACCGCTTGGCTTTTACACACAATACCCCATAATGACATCACAGCACCCCATAATGACATCACAATACCCCACAATGACATCACAATACCCCATAATGACATCACAATACCCCATAATGGCATCACAATACCCCATAATGACATCGCAATACCCCATAATGACATCACAATACCCCATAATGACATCACAATACCCCATAAATGACATCGCAATAACCCCATAATGACATCACAATACCCCATAATGACATCACAATACCCCATAATGACAAAGCGAAAACAGTTTTTTTTTTTTTTTATGTTAGCAAATTTATAAAAATGAAAGAGAGACTTTGCTATGAGACTCGGAATTAAGCTCAGGTGCATCCTGTTTCCATTGATCCATGGAGTCCACCTGTGGTAAATTCAGATGATTGGATATAATTTGGAGAGGTACACATCTGTCTATATAAGGTCCCACAGTTGACAGTGCATATCAGAGCAAAAACCAATGAGGTGGAAGGAATTGTCCGTAGAGCTCCGAGACAGGATTGTGTCGAGGCACAGATCTGGGGAAGGGTAACAAATATTTTCTGCAGCATTGAAAGTCCACAAGAACACAGTGGCCTCCGTAACTCTTACATTTGGAACCACCAAGACATCCTAGAGGTGACCTCCCAGCCAAACTAAGCAATCTGGGAGAGAAGGGCCTTGGTCAGGGAGGTGACCAAGAACCCAATGTATATGTTTGCGGGAGTTTGTATGTGTGCGTGAGTGTGTATGTTCGTATTTAGTATTTTATTAAGGATCCCCATTAGTTCCTGCCAAGGCAGCAGCTACTCTTCCTGGGGTTTATTATGGATCCCCATTAGTTCCTGACAAGGCAGCAGCTACTCTTCCTGGGGTTTATTATGGATCCCCATTAGTTCCTGACAAGGCAGCAGCTCCTCTTCCTGGGGTTTATTATGGATCCCCATTAGTTCCTGACAAGGCAGCAGCTACTCTTCCTGGGATTTATTATGGATCCCCATTAGTTCCTGCCTTGGCAGCAGCTACTCTTCCTGGGGTTTATTATGGATCCCCATTAGTTCCTGTCAAGGCAGCAGCTACTCTTCCTGGGGTTTATTATGGATCCCCATTAGTTCCTGCCAAGGCAGCAGCTCCTCTTCCTGGGGTTTATTATGGATCCCCATTAGTTCCTGCCAAGGCAGCAGCTCCTCTTCCTGGGGTTTATTATGGATCCCCATTAGTTCCTGCCAAGGCAGCAGCTACTACTTTTCCAAGGGGGGTTTATTATGGATCCCCATTAGACATGTGTATTGACGTTAGCTCTACATGTCCATTCAAGGCAGCAGCTCCTCTTCCTGGGGTTTATTATGGATCCCCATTAGTTCCTGCCAAGGCAGCAGCAACTACTTTTCCAAGGGTTTATTCGGGATCCTCATTAGCTTCAGAGCCCTGGAGGTCACAGCTCCGTGCCAAGGCAATCTCTCCTCTACTCTGAGCCAGTAAGAGATAGACATGTGTATTGATGTTAGCTCTACATGTCCATTCAAGGGTCAGTCGTGCCTGTTTTGTTGACAGCGATGTTAAGCAGAGCAGTCCTTTATTATAGAGAGACTTCTACTCATCAAAGACCTCTACCCATCAAAGCAGAGCAGTCCTTTAATATAGACAGACCTCTACCCATCAAAGCAGAGCAGTCCTTTAATATAGACAGACCTCTACCCATCAAACCAGAGCAGTCCTTTAATATAGACAGACCTCTACCCATCAAAGCAGAGCAGTCCTTTAATATAGACAGACCTCTACCCATCAAACCAGAGCAGTCCTTTAATATAGACAGACCTCTACCCATCAAACCAGAGCAGTCCTTTAATATAGACAGACCTCTACCCATCAAACCAGAGCAGTCCTTTAATATAGACAGACCTCTACCCATCAAACCAGAGCAGTCCTTTAATATAGACAGACCTCTACCCATCAAAGCAGAGCAGTCCTTTAATATAGACAGACGGAGGCTCTACCCATCAAAGCAGAGCAGTCCAGGAGAAGGTTGGAGAAAGTTTATTATAGACAGACCTCTACCCATCAAAGCAGAGCAGTCCTTTATTATAGACAGACCTCTACCCATCAAACCAGAGCAGTCCTTTAATATAGACAGACCTCTACCCATCAAAGCAGAGCAGTCCTTTATTATAGACAGACCTCTACCCATCAAAGCAGAGCAGTCCTTTAATATAGACAGACCTCTACCCATCAAAGCAGAGCAGTCCTTTAATATAGACAGACCTCTACCCATCAAAGCAGAGCAGTCCTTTATTATAGACAGACCTCTACCCATCAAAGCAGAGCAGTCCTTTAATATAGACAGACCTCTACCCATCAAAGCAGAGCAGTCCTTTATTATAGACAGACCTCTACCCATCAAAGCAGAGCAGTCCTTTAATATAGACAGACCTCTACCCATCAGACCTCTACCCATCAAAGCAGAGCAGTCCTTTAATATAGACAGACCTCTACCCATCAAAGCAGAGCAGTCCTTTAATATAGACAGACCTCTACCCATCAAAGCAGAGCAGTCCTTTAATATAGACAGACCTCTACCCATCAGACCTCTACCCATTTTAGCTACTGTTGCATCAATATGTTTGGTCCATGACAGTTTACAATTCAGGGTTATTCCAAGTAGTTTTGTCTCCTCAACTAGCACGGGTTTCCACATTATTCATTACCAGATTTAGTTGAGGTTCAAGGTTTTAGTGAATGGTTTGTCCCAAATACAATGTTTTAGTTTTATAAATATTTAAGGCTATTGTATTACTTCCCACTAAAACTGACTGCAGCTTTTTGTTAAGCGCTGCAGGGATCTCACTTGCTTTTTGTAGCTGACGTGTATAATGATGAGTCATTGGCATATATAGACACACAGGCTTTACTTAGTGCCAGTGGCAGGTCAATAGTAAAGATTGAAAAAAAATAATAATAATGGGGCCTAGACAACTGCCCTGGGGAATGCCTGATTCTATCTGGATTATGTTGGAGAGGCTTCCATTAAATAACACCGTCTGTGTTCTGTTAGACAGGTAACTCTTTATCCACATTATAGCAGAGGATGTAAAGCCACAACACATACGTTTTTTCCATCAGTAGATTATGATCGATAATGTCAAAAGCATAATGTCTCGACTTCTGCCAAAGTCGGCCCCTCTCCTTGTTCGGGTGGTGTTCGGCGGTCGATTCAGTCCCTCTCCTTGTTCGGGTGGTGTTCGGCGGTCGATTCAGCCCCTCTCCTTGTTCGGGTGGTGTTCGGCGGTCGATTCAGCCCCTCTCCTTGTTCGGGTGGTGTTCGGCGGTCGATTCAGTCCCTCTCCTTGTTCGGGTGGTGTTCGGCGGTCGATTCAGTCCCTCTCCTTGTTCGGGTGGTGTTCGGCGGTCGATTCAGTCCTTCTCCTTGTTCGGGTGGTGTTCGGCGGTCGATTCAGTCCCTCTCCTTGTTCGGGTGGTGTTCGGCGGTCGACGTCACCGACCTTCTAGCCATCACCGATCCATTTGTTTATTTTCCATTGGTTTTGTCTTGTCTTCCTTCACACCTGGTTCCAATCCTATCAATTACATGTTGTGCATTTAACCCTCTGTTTCTCCTCATGTCCTTGTCGGAGATTGTTTAGTTTGTATGAGATGTGCTATTTCGGTGTCGGTGTGCGACGGGTTTTGTACCCACTTTGTTCTTTTGTACATGTTGGTTGTTTTGGAGTCTTGTCAGCATTTGTTAAACAACTCCGTTTATACCAAGTTTGTTCTCTTGCACCTGACTTCCCTGCCACCGACACGCACCCCTTACACCGAAGTCTAACAAAACAAGCTTCTTGTTATCAATTTATTTCAGCTAATCATCGGTGATTTGTGTAAGTGTCGTACATGTTGATTGCCCTTCCCTATAAGCATGTTGAAAGTCAGTTATTCATTTGTTTACTGTGAAATAGCATTGTATCTTGTCAAACACAATGTTTTTCTCCACAATGTTTTTCTCCAAAAGTTTTTAAGGGTTGGTAACAGGCTGATTGGTCGGCTTTTGTGCCAGTAAATGGTGCTCTGCTCTTCTTGGGTAGCGGAATGACTTTTGGCTCCCTTTAGATTTCAGGGCACACACTTTCCTGTAGGTTTAGATTGAATAAGTGGCAAATAGGAGTGGGTTTTCAGTCAGCTATTGTCTTCAGTCATTTTCAATACGAGTTGTCAGACCCAGGTGACTTGTCATTATTGATAGACTACAATGATTTTTTTTGACCTCATCCACAATCACTTTATGGAATTTAAAAATCCTATTGCTTGTCTTTCATAATTTGATCAGTTCTGCGTGGATGTGTTTGTTCAGAGTTGCCAAGTCATGTCTAAATTTGCTAATCTGCTAATCTGCTAATCTGCAAATCTGCTAATCTGCTAATTTGCTATTCTGCAAATCTCGCCAAAGAATAATATCACTAATGTAGCTGGCAATATCAGTGTGTTTTGTGATAAATGAGCCATCTGATTCAATGAATGACAGAGCTGAGTTTGCCCTTTTGCCAAACATTTGGCTCGAAGGCTTTTTTTTTACCATCACTCTTTAAATGATTTAATCTTTGTTTCATAGGACAGATTCTTCTTATTTTTTCTTTAATTCAGTCACATTATTTTTCAATTTACAATATGTTGTCTGGGGCTCCCGAGTGGCGCGCAAATGGCCCAGCGACGTCTGGTGTTTGGCTGGTGTAGGCATTTACTGTAAATGACTTGCCTAGTTAAATATAAAATGTTTGCCAATCAGCTGCTCAGCCAGACTTATTTGCTATTCCTTGTTCCTCGTCCCTGTCAACCATACAATTCTTCAGTTCTTAATCAATCCACAGAGATTTAACGGTTTTTTACGGTCATTTTCTTAATGGGTTCTTATTAGTAACTGGAATAAGTAGTTTGATAAATGTGTCAAGCGCAACGTCTGGTTTGCTCCTCATTACAACACAGAAACAGATTTTCAACATATGAATCACTACACAACTTATTCTATGACCTCTTATACACTATATTAGGCCCAATCTTTGGGACTTTGGTTTTCCTAGATATGGCTTCTGTATTATGCTACGTCCAATGGTTTTATATTATATTATTATTACTATATTTATGACATCCGATGGTTTTTGGATTCTGCTTTAGAGCAGATTTCTGCAGCTTTAGTAAAAATGTGACCAATACATGTGGACGATTTCTGTCCTTTGCTGTTTGTAAATACCCTGGTAGGTTGACTGATAACCTGAACCAGGTTGCAGACACTGGTAGGTTGAATGATAACCTGATCCTGGTTGCAGACACTGGTAGGTTGAATGATAACCTGAACCTGGTTGCAGTCACTGGTTAAAGTTCAAAGCTTTTTCTTTGTGTGGACAGCTTGATGAAAGCCAGTCAATATTTAAGTCACCCAGAAAATATATCTCTCTGTTGATATCACATCCATTATCAAGCATTTCACACACGTTATCCAGATGCTGACTGTTAGCACTCGGTGGTCAATAGCAGCTTCCCACCAGAATGGGCTTTAGGTGAGGCAGATGAATCTGTAGCCATATTACCTCAACAGTATTTAACATTATCCAGATACTGACTGTCTATAGCAGCTTCCCACCAGAATGGGCTTTAGGTGAGGCAGATGAACCTGTAGCCATATTACTTCAACAGTATTTAACATTATCCAGATACTGACTGTCTATAGCAGCTTCCCACCAGAATGGGCTTTAGGTGAGGCAGATGAACCTGTAGCCATATTACTTCAACAGTATTTAACATTATCCAGATACTGACTGTCTATAGCAGCTTCCCACCAGAATGGGCTTTAGGTGAGGCAGATGAACCTGTAGCCATATTACTTCAACAGTATTTAACATTATCCAGATACTGACTGTCTATAGCAGCTTCCCACCAGAATGGGCATTAGGTTGAGGCAGATGAACCTGTAGCCATATTACTTCAACAGTATTTAACATGAGATCCTCTCTAAGCTTTACAGGAATGTGGTTCTGAATATAAACAGCAACACCTCCACCTTTGGCATCCTGTAGATGTTATAACAATGTATTGCTACCACTGTATCATCAACGGTATTATCTAAGCGAGTTTCAGAGAGAGTCAGAGTAAAAATGTTTTTTATTTTACTGTCAAGTTGTCGATTTCATGAACCTTGTTTCTTCGGCTTCGTATGTTAATGTAGGCTATTATTTTTTAGCGCTTTTCTAGGTTGCTTGATTGTTTTTTATTTTTAGCTGGGAGGCCGTCAGAGGTAGACATGACAGTGATGTTTATGTTTGGGTGGACTGCTCACTGGATTTCCTTCTAGGGCAAACCGTCTCAGCGCTAACGGTATAAACTCAGGTTCGTAGACACTTGATTACTGCTGACAATAGCTTTTGGATTGACAGAGGCATTTAGAGGAACGTGAATGAGGTGACTTACACTACGACTGACAAGCCCCAACACCCCCCAGGGAAAATGTACATTTGCAGCAGCACTGAGACAACTCAATGACAAAATGACAGGGATGATCTGTCATTGTCTCAATGTGGACTTGTGTGTCCAGCAAGGAGAAAGCTTGTCCTCTAGTGATCAGTAACAAGGAGCATCAAGCTGATAGGAGCTCAGCCTCAATAACAACTCACACCCACACAGAGACACACACACACACACACACACACACACACACACACACACACACACACACACACACACACACACACACACACACACACACACACACACACACACACACACACACACACACACACACACACACACACACACAGAGACACACATAGAGAGAGAAACACTCTAGTGATCATCAGTATAGTGTGTATTTATAATGTAGATCCCCCCAGTATAGTGTGTATTTATAATGTAGATCCCCAGTATAGTGTAGTGTGTATTTATAATGTAGATCCCCCCCAGTATAGTGTGTATTTATAATGTAGATCCCCCAGTATAGTGTGTATTTATAATGTAGATCCCCCCAGTATAGTGTGTATTTATAATGTAGATCCCCCCCCAGTATAGTGTGTATTTATAATGTAGATCCCCCCCAGTATAGTGTGTATTTATAATGTAGATCCCCCCAGTATAGTGTGTATTTATAATGTAGATCTCCCCCAGTATAGTGTGTATTTATAATGTAGATCCCCCAGTATAGTGTGTATTTATAATGTAGATCCCCTCCCCCAGTATAGTGTGTATTTATAATGTAGATCCCCCAGTATAGTGTGTATTTATAATGTAGATCTCCCCCAGTATAGTGTGTATTTATAATGTAGATCCTCCCCCAGTATAGTGTGTATTTATAATGTAGATCCCCCAGTATAGTGTGTATTTATAATGTAGATCTCCCCCAGTATAGTGTGTATTTATAATGTAGATCCCCCCAGTATAGTGTGTATTTATAATGTAGATCCCCCCAGTATAGTGTGTATTTATAATGTAGTTCTCCCCCAGTATAGTGTGTATTTATAATGTAGATCCCCCCAGTACAGTGTGTATTTATAATGTAGATCCCCCAGTATAGTGTGTATTTATAATGTAGATCCCCCAGTATAGTGTGTATTTATAATGTAGATCCCCCAGTATAGTGTGTATTTATAATGTAGATCCCCCAGTATAGTGTGTATTTATAATGTAGATCCCCCCAGTATAGTGTGTATTTATAATGTAGATCTCCCCCAGTATAGTGTGTATTTATAATGTAGATCTCCCCCAGTATAGTGTGTATTTATAATGTAGATCCCCCAGTATAGTGTGTATTTATAATGTAGATCTCCCCCCAGTATAGTGTGTATTTATAATGTAGATCTCCCCCAGTATAGTGTGTATTTATAATGTAGATCCCCCAGTATAGTGTGTATTTATAATGTAGATCCCCCAGTATAGTGTGTATTTATAATGTAGATCCCCCCCCAGTATAGTGTGTATTTATAATGTAGATCTCCCCCAGTATAGTGTGTATTTATAATGTAGATCCCCCAGTATAGTGTGTATTTATAATGTAGATCCCCCCAGTATAGTGTGTATTTATAATGTAGATCCCCCCAGTATAGTGTGTATTTATAATGTAGATCCCCCCCCAGTATAGTGTGTATTTATAATGTAGATCCCCCAGTATAGTGTGTATTTATAATGTAGATCCCCCCAGTATAGTGTGTATTTATAATGTAGATCCCCCAGTATAGTGTGTATTTATAATGTAGATCCCCCAGTATAGTGTGTATTTATAATGTAGATCTCCCCCAGTATAGTGTGTATTTATAATGTAGATCCCCCCAGTATAGTGTGTATTTATAATGTAGATCCCCCCAGTATAGTGTGTATTTATAATGTAGATCCCCCAGTATAGTGTGTATTTATAATGTAGATCCCCCCCAGTATAGTGTGTATTTATAATGTAGACCCCCCAGTATAGTGTGTATTTATAATGTAGATCCCCCCCCCAGTATAGTGTGTATTTATAATGTATTTATAGTGTGTATTTATAATGTAGATCCCCCAGTATAGTGTGTATTTATAATGTAGATCTCCCCCAGTATAGTGTGTATTTATAATGTAGATCCCCCAGTATAGTGTGTATTTATAATGTAGATCCCCCAGTATAGTGTGTATTTATAATGTAGATCCCCCAGTATAGTGTGTATTTATAATGTAGATCCCCCAGTATAGTGTGTATTTATAATGTAGATCCCCCCCAGTATAGTGTGTATTTATAATGTAGATCCCCCAGTATAGTGTGTATTTATAATGTAGATCCCCCCCCAGTATAGTGTGTATTTATAATGTAGATCCCCCCCCCAGTATAGTGTGTATTTATAATGTAGATCCCCCAGTATAGTGTGTATTTATAATGTAGATCCCCCCCAGTATAGTGTGTATTTATAATGTAGATCCCCCCAGTATAGTGTGTATTTATAATGTAGATCCCCCCAGTATAGTGTGTATTTATAATGTAGATCCCCCAGTATAGTGTGTATTTATAATGTAGATCCCCCCCAGTATAGTGTGTATTTATAATGTAGATCCCCCCAGTATAGTGTGTATTTATAATGTAGACCCCCCAGTATAGTGTGTATTTATAATGTAGATCCCCCCCCAGTATAGTGTGTATTTATAATGTAGATCCCCCCCAGTATAGTGTGTATTTATAATGTAGATTCCCCCAGTATAGTGTGTATTTATAATGTAGATTCCCTCCCCCAGTATAGTGTGTATTTATAATGTAGATCCCCCCAGTATAGTGTGTATTTATAATGTAGACCCCCCCAGTATAGTGTGTATTTATAATGTAGATTCCCCCCCAGTATAGTGTGTATTTATAATGTAGATCCCCCCCAGTATAGTGTGTATTTATAATGTAGATTCCCCCAGTATAGTGTGTATTTATAATGTAGATCCCCCCAGTATAGTGTGTATTTATAATGTAGATCCCCCCCAGTATAGTGTGTATTTATAATGTAGACCCCCCAGTATAGTGTGTATTTATAATGTAGATTCCCCCCAGTATAGTGTGTATTTATAATGTAGATTCCCCCCAGTATAGTGTGTATTTATAATGTAGATCCCCC
>NW_026290790.1:172500-217500 GCF_023373465.1 Oncorhynchus keta
AATACATACCAATACATACCAATACATACCAATACACACCAATACACACCAATACATACCAATACATACCAATACATACCAATACATACCAATACATACCAATACATACCAATACGTACCAATACATACCAATACATACCAATACATACCAATACGTACCAATACGTACCACTACATACCAATACATACCAATACATACCAATACACACCAATACACACCAATACATACCAATACATACCAATACGTATTGTAATCCTCTCTGACGGAGTGGCGTCATTCCTTTACCAGTCCGACTGTGGACTGTTGTCCTCGATTCGTTTTGTCCTCACTCTGCTACAGAGAGTTCAGTTTCACTTCTGGGTTTGTTGACGATATTCATATGCAATGTCAGTTACTCACACCTGGAAAATAATCCTGCTGCAACAGGAAACACGATTTATAGTTTGGTTTATAATATATTGACATTTTAGAAGTGGTGGATACATTTTTTGGTTTAAGGGGCAAATCAAGTCTGATAATTTAAAGTGTAAATTACAAACCTTTTTAAACCTCGAATAGACGACAAGTTTTTTTTTTTGCAACGACAAGAGTGATCGAATTAAGATCCTACATCTGTACGTTCATTTGACTGTCCTGGACGTCATAGAGAGGCTTCAGTACCGCTACTTCGTTAAGGCTCAGAGTCTGAGACTATATGATTCACTTGGCCTGGCCTTGTCTAAATCAGGCCTACATCCAACATGTATTCTCAATGGGAACCTGTTCCATGTATACTGTTGACAATATGATTCCCTTCATATTTGATATGTCCTTGTCTAAATCAGGCCTACATCCAACATGTATCCTCAATGGGAGCCTATATAGTCCACTACTACCCTATGGGTCCTGGTCTAATGTAGTGCACTGAACGGGGGAAAGGCTGTAGTTTGACACAGACAATGGAGACCAGATGACAGGTGTTCCTCGGATGTGATGTCTCAATCACACCCTGGCTTTGTCACAAATTGCAATCTATTTCCCTATATAGAGCACTGCTTAGAACCAGAGGACCATAAGGATGGATCTCTAGGGGGCTGCAGTTTTTTGGGACACAGGGGATGACTCAATCAGGCCTTGTTTTGGGTGCCAAGCACCTTGACAGCAGGTCGCTATAGCTGGTGAGATGAAGAGTGGAAATTGTCCCAGTGCCCATGTGGAGCTTCTGATTGGCTCTCCCGTGTGACTCTCCTCCAATCTACATGGTAATGGAGAGGCCATTACACCGGAGGAATGGAGACGCTCAATTTACATCTGATTAACGAACGAAACTGAGAGGGCCCCGTCTTGATGCTCAGATGGCACCGTGTTCCCTGAGTGCACTACTTTGGACCAGAGCCCTATAGAACCCTTTTCCCTATGTAGTGCACTACTTTGGACCAGAGCCCTATAGAACCATATTCCCTACGTAGTGCACTACTTTGGACCAGAGCCCTATAGAACCATATTCCCTACGTAGTGCACTACTTTGGACCAGAGCACTATAGAACCATATTCCCTATATAGTGCACTACTTTAGACCAGAGCCCTATAGAACCATATTCCCTATATAGTGCACTACTTTAGGGCCCTATAGAACCATATTCCCTACATAGTGCACTCCCTTAGACCAGAGCCCTATAGAACCCTATTCCCTACGTAGTGCACTACTTTGGACCAGAGCCCTATAGAACCATATTCCCTACGTAGTGCACTACTTCGGACCAGAGCCATATAGAACCATATTCCCTACGTAGTGCACTACTTTGGACCAGAGCCCTATAGAACCATATTCCCTACATAGTGCACTCCCTTAGACCAGAGCCCTATAGAACATTATTCCCTACGTAGTGCACTACTTTGGACCAGAGCACTATAGAACCATATTCCCTATATAGTGCACTACTTTAGACCAGAGCCCTATAGAACCATCTTCCCTATGTAGTGCACTACTTTGGAACAGAGCCCTATAGAACCATATTCCCTACGTAGTGCACTACTTTGGAACAGATCCCTATAGAACCATATTCCCTATGTAGTGCACTACTTTAGACCAGAGCCCTATAGAACCATCTTCCCTATGTAGTGCACTACTTTGGAACAGAGCCCTATAGAACCATATTCCCTACGTAGTGCACTACTTTGGACCAGAGCCCTATGGAACCCTTTTCCCTATATAGTGCACTACTTTGGACCAGAGCCCTATAGAACCATATTCCCTACGTAGTGCACTACTTTGGACCAGAGCCCTATAGAACCCTATTCCCTATATAGTGCACTACTTTGGAACAGAGCCCTATAGAACCCTATTCCCCACGTAGTGCACTACTTTGGACCAGAGCCCTATAGAACCATATTCCCTACGTAGTGCACTACTTTGGACCAGAGCCCTATAGAACCATATTCCCTACGTAAGTGCACTACTTTGGACCAGAGCCCTATAGTATACAACTACTAGTGAATAGGGTGTCATTTAGGAAACATGGTAAGGAAACAGAACATGATGGCTGTTTGGTGAGGAAACAGTTGCTGTGGTAACAGACGTGTATTTAAAAGAAGAAAGGTACCATTAAGTTGGTCTTATATCTGTGGGTGGGACTGGCGGCCATTGAGGGTGTACCCAATAGGAGCGAAACAGGAAGTAAAAGCAGGAAGTGTATCCTTCAATCTGTAGCGTGATTATTTTTAGTTTTTAAAGTTAACTCAACTGACGTTACAAAACATTTCGCTAGATACCATTTCTCTGATGTCATTGTTGTCAGGCAACATTGTCCTGTTATGTATGCCAGTCCACTTACCAACGAACTAGCCAGTCGTGCCATGAACATAGCTACACGCTAACGTGATGTAAGATGGTACAGAATATAAGGATAAATGGTATTATCTTTATTATCAAAGATAGTATCTATACATGAAACATCAATATATGATAAAAATCCCACTCCCACTTCCATCCCTATTCCCATTCCCATCACTATTCCCACTCCCACTCCCACTTCCATCCCTATTCCCATTCCAATCACTATTCCCACTTCCATCCCTATTCCCATTCCCATCACTATTCCCACTCCCATTCCCACCCCCATTTTCATCCCTATTCCCACTCCCACTCCCACTACCAATCCCATTCCAATTCCCACTCCCACTCCCATGCTCACTACCATTCCCACTCCCACTACCATTCCCATTCTCACTCACACTACCATTCCCACTCCCATTCCCACTCCTATGCTCACTACCATTCCCACTCCTATTCCCATTCCCACTCCCACTACCATTCCCACTACCATTCCCACTCCCATTCCCACTCCCACTACCATTCCCACTACCATTCCAACTCCCATTCCCACTCCCACTCCTACTACCATTCACACTACCATTCACACTACCATTCCCACTCCCACTCCCACTACCATGCACACTAACAATCCCATTCCCATTACCATTCCCACTCCACTTCCATCCCTATTCCCATTCCCATTCCCATTCCCACTTCCTTTCCCACTTTCACTACCATGCACACTACCATTCCCATTCCCATCCCTATTAATAATATAATATGCCATTTAGCAGACGCTTTTATCCAAAGCGACTTACAGTCATGTGTGCATACATTCTACGTATGGGTGGTCCCGGGAATCGGACCCACTACCCTGGCGTTACAAGCGCCATGCTCTACCAACTGAGCTACTGAGCTATTCCCATTCCCACTACCATTCCCACTCCCATTCCCACTCCCACTACCATTCCCACTACCATTCCCACTCCCATTCCCACTCATATGCTCACTACCATTCACACCACCATTCCCAATCCCATTCCCACTCCCACTCCACTTCTATCCCTATGCCCATTCCCGTTCCACCTCCCACTACCATGCACACTACCATTCCCACTCCCATTCCCATTCCCACTCCCACTCCCATTCCCACTCCTATTCCCACGCCCATTCCCACTCCCACTCCCACTCCCACTCCACTTCCATCCCTATTCCCATTCCCATCCATATTCCCATTCCAACATACATTCCCACTTTCACTACCATTTCCACTCCCATTCCCGCTCACACTCCAATTCCATCCCTATTCCCGTCCCTATTCCCATTCACACTCCCATTCCCACTTCCACTACCATGCACACTATCATTCCCACTCCCATTCCCATTCCTACTTCCATCCCTATTCTCAATCCCATTCCCACTACCATGCACACTATCATTCTCACTCCATTCCCAATCCTATTCCCATTCCCATTTCCACATACATTCCCACTTCCATTCCAATTCCCATTCCCACTCCCACTACCACTACCACTACCACTACCACTACCACTCCCACTACCATGCACACTCCCATTCCCACTCACACTCCCATTCCCATTCCCACTATCAATCCTACTCACTCCCATTCCCACTACCATTCCCACTCCCACTACCACTCCCATTCCGATTCCCATTCCCATTCCCATTCCCATTCCCACTACCATTCCCACTTCCACTCCCACTACCATTCCCACTCCCACTACCATTCCCATTCCCATTCCCATTCCCATTCCCACTCCCACTCCCACTCCCATTCCCATTCCCACTCCCACTCCCATTCCCATTCCCACTCCCATTCCCACTCCCACTCCCATTCCCACTCCCACTACCATTCCCATTCCCACTCCCATTCCCATTCCCACTCCCATTCCCACTCCCACTACCATTCCCACTCCCACTACCATTCCCATTCCCATTCCCACTCCCACTACCACTCCCATTCCCATTCCCACTCCCACTACCACTCCCATTCCCATTCCCACTCCCATTCCCACTCCCACTACCATTTCCACTCCCACTCCCACTGCCATTCCCATTCCCATTCCCACTCCCACTACCACTCCCATTCCCATTCCCACTCCCACTACCACTCCCATTCCCATTCCCACTCCCATTCCCACTCCCACTCCCATTCCCATTCCCACTCCCAAAACCACTCCCATTCCCATTCCCACTACCATTCCCATTCCCACTACCACTCCCATTCCCATTCCCATTCCCATTCCCACTCCCATTCCCATTCCCATTCCCACTCCCACTACCACTCCCATTCCCATTCCCATTCCCATTCCCATTCCCACTACCATTCCCACTTCCACTCCCACTACCATTCCCATTCCCACTCCCACTCCCACTCCCATTCCCATTCCCACTCCCACTACCACTCCCATTCCCATTCCCATTCCCATTCCCACTTCCACTCTCACTACCATTCCTATTCCCATTTCCACTCCCACTACCATTCCTATTCCCATTCCCACTCCCACTCCCACTCCCACTCCCACTACCATTCCTATTCCCATTCCCACTCCCACTCCCACTCCCACTACCATTCCTATTCCCATTCCCACTCCCACTCCCACTACCATTCCTATTCCCATTCCCACTCCCACTCCCACTCCCACTCCCACTCCCACTACCATTCCTATTCCCATTCCCACTCCCACTCCCACTCCCACTCCCACTACCATTCCTATTCCCATTCCCACTCCCACTCCCACTACCATTCCTATTCCCATTCCCACTCCCACTCCCACTCCCACTACCATTCCTATTCCCATTCCCACTCCCACTCCCACTCCCACTCCCACTACCATTCCTATTCCCATTCCCATTCCCACTCCCACTCCCATTCCCATTCCCACTCCCACTCCCACTCCCACTCCCATTCCCATTCCCATTCCCATTCCTATTCCCATTCCCACTCCCACTACCATTCCTATTCCCATTCCCACTCCCACTCCCACTCCCACTACCATTCCTATTCCCATTTCCACTCCCACTTCCAAAACCACTCCCACTTCCAAAACCACTCCCATTCCCAGTCTGCCATTTACTTCACTCACTCCTCAGCTCGCTCCTGTCTTCCTCTCTCCAATCTCATTTTGGGAAATTAATCTTCCTGTCACCCTCTCTAATCCCCCCGTCCCCTCTCCTCTTCCTACCCCTCCTGCTATTCCTCATGTCACCATGATAATGTGTCGCTCTGCCAGGCTTCTCACGAGCTCATTATCTAGAGTTATTGGGACGGACTCCTACCCTACACGGAGTGGAGGAGAGGGGAGAGGGGAGGAAAAGGAGAGACAGGAGGGAAGGGGAGGGCGAGGAGAGGAGAGGGGAGGGAGGAGAGAGTAGGGGAAGCGGGGAGGGAGGAGAGAGTAGGGGAAGGGGGGGGGAGAGAGAGGAGGGGAAGGGGGAGACAAGAGGAGAACAGAGGAGAGGAGAGGAGGGGAGATGAGTGACTCCCATTGTGACTCCCGTCATCTTATTTCAGTCCTTTCTATGGCCCCATAACAATCTGGACATGGAAAATGATTTCGGATGGTTTAAAGGGTCTGGAATCACTACGTTTAAAGCCAAGGGCTCCCAGAACGTTGATGGAGCAGGGCGACATGTTGTTATTAAAGACACAAAAGGCTGGCACAACGACATCAATTCACGCTGTCCTCGGCATGAATGACCCTGAAGGGTTCCACAGCTGCTTCTGCCTTCCTTCCTTCCATTCTTCCCCGCTGATGTCTCACAGACAAGGGCCTCCCATTTTTGTATCCTTTATGATAAAAGACAGTAAATCAAATTTGGCTGAGTAGCTAGAGGAGGCTAGAGATGACGGGAGAAAAGAGGAGGGAGAGAAGAGGAGGCTAGAGATGACGGGAGAAAAGAGGAGGGAGAGAAGAGGAGGCTAGAGATGACGGGAGAAAAGAGGAGGGAGAGAAGAGGAGGCTAGAGATGACGGGAGAAAAGAGGAGGGAGAGAAGAAGAGGAGGGAGAGAAGAAGAAGAGGGAGAGAAGAAGAGTAGTGAGAGAAGAAGAGGAGGGAACGATGAAGAAGAGGAGGGAGAGAAGAAGAAGAGGGAGAGAAGAAGAGGAGGGAACGATGAAGAAGAGGAGGGAGAGAAGAAGAAGAGGGAGAGAAGAAGAGGAGGGAACGATGAAGAAGAGGAGGGAGAGAAGAAGAGGAGGGAGAGAAGAAGAGGAGGGAGAGAAGAAGAGTAGTGAGAGAAGAAGAGGAGGGAGAGAAGAAGAGGAGGGGGAGAAGAAGAAGAGGGAGAGAAGAAGAGGAGGAACGATGAAGAAGAGTGAAAGAAGAAGAGGAGGGAGAGAAGAAGAGGAGGGAGAGAAGAATAGGAGGGAGAGAAGAAGAAGAAGAGGGAAAGAAGAAGAGGAGGGAGAGAAGAAGAGGAGGGAGAGAAGAAGAGGAGGGAGAGAATAAGAGGAGAGAGAGAATAAGATGAGGGAGAGAAGAAGAGGAGTAAGAGAAGAAAAGGAGGGAGAGAAGAAGAGGAGTGAGGGACGAAGAGGAGGGAGAGAATAAGATGAGAGAGAGAAGAAGAGGAGTGAGAGAAGAAAAGGAGGGAGAGAAGAAGAGGAGTGAGAGAAGAAAAGGAGGGAGAGAAGAAGAGGAGGGAGAGAAGAAGAGGAGTGAGAGAAGAAGAGGGAGAGAAGAAGAGGAGGGAGAGAAGAAGAGGAGGGAGAGAAGAAGAGGAGGGAGAGAAGAAGAGTAGTGAGGGACGAAGAGGAGGGAGAGAAGAAGAGGAGGGAGAGAAGAAGAGGAGGGAGAGAAGAAGAAAAGGAGGGAGAGGGATGGATTAAATGAATGTTGATTATTGGCAGTCCTATGAGGTTTGATGGAAAGAGCAGCATGGATGGCAGGCTTTGTAAATGTACTGTTATTTGTTTACCTAGTGGTTATATGTGGCTCTGAAGGGTGACTGATGACAGCATACAGTATTGAACTGGTTAAATGACAACGCAAACAGCTAAGCTGAGTATTGTCAAGGAGGTGGACATTTGAAGGAAAATGTCCATTGGCTGACACGTGTCAGTTACTTGGTACTATAGGAACTTGGAAGCATAGTGAGTGGCAAATCATTTGTAAAAAAAAAAAAATAGAGAAGAGTAGTGGCCCAAGGCAACTGCCCTGAGGGACACCGCACTGTACATATCTGATGTAAGAGAAGCTTCCATTGACAAACATTCTCTGGGTTATTTTGGATAAATATTTCTCCAACCATGTGATGTCAGGTGATGTAAAGCCACAGCAAGTGAGTTCTTCATTAACATTTACATTTACATTTAAGTCATTTAGCAGACGCTCTAATGTATTATCAATAATATTCATTCTGAAATATAACAATGCAGCTCCAACTATCATCCTATTATCCATTTTTTTTTTAAACCAATCATCAGTCATCTAAGTCAGTGCAGGACAAATTTAGTGCCCTTCTCAATATGCATACTGAAAGTCAGTAGTTAACTTGATCTCTGATAAAGAGCAGGTTATTTGTTCAAACAACATTTTCGCCATAAGTTTACTAAGAACAGGCAGCAAACTGATTGGGAGGCCGTTAGAGAGCCAGCAAAAGGTGCTTTACAATTTTTAGACGGTGGAATTACTTTGGCTTTCTTCCACGCCTTCGGATTCCTCCGTTGGTTATTAAAGATACAGCACATATTTGTATTGAATTTTAAACATCATCATTGTCTCTTCTGATATCTGATCAATAACCATTAATACATTCACACAGACTTTACATGTACATGTAAAACAACACAACCACACACGTTTTTAAACACTCTGTGTGTGGGTTGAATGGCCTGTAGTTCAGTGGACATGGATGGCTGCCACTGGATCACCTGTCTGGAGTGAGGGACAGATCACCTGTCTGGACTGAGGGACAGATCACCTGTCTGGAGTGAGGGACAGATCACCTGTCTGGACTGAGGGACAGATCACCTGTCTGGACTGAGGGACAGATCACCTGTCTGGACTGAGGGACAGATCACCTGTCTGGACTGAGGGACAGATCACCTGTCTGGACTGAGGGACAGATCACCTGTCTGGAGTGAGGGACAGATCACCTGTCTGGACTGAGGGACAGATCACCTGTCTGGACTGAGGGACAGATCACCTGTCTGGACTGAGGGACAGAACACCTGTCTGGACTGAGGGACAGATCACCTGTCTGGACTGAGGGACAGATCACCTGTCTGGACTGAGGGACAGATCACCTGTCTGGACTGAGGGACAGAACACCTGTCTGGACTGAGGGACAGATCACCTGTCTGGACTGAGGGACAGATCACCTGTCTGGACTGAGGGACAGATCACCTGTCTGGACTGAGGGACAGATCACCTGTCTGGACTGAGGGACAGATCACCTGTCTGGAGTGAGGGACAGATCACCTGTCTGGACTGAGGGACAGAACACCTGTCTGGACTGAGGGACAGATCACCTGTCTGGACTGAGGGACAGATCACCTGTCTGGACTGAGGGACAGATCACCTGTCTGGACTGAGGGACAGAACACCTGTCTGGACTGAGGGACAGATCACCTGTCTGGACTGAGGGACAGATCACCTGTCTGGACTGAGGGATGGATGATGTGTCTGGACTGAGGGATGGATGATGTGTCTGGACTGAGGGATGGATGATGTGTCTGGACTGAGGGACAGATCACCTGTCTGGATGGATGATGTGTCTGGACTGAGGGATGGATGATGTGTCTGGACTGAGGGACAGATCACCTGTCTGGACTGAGGGACAGATCACCTGTCTGGACTGAGGGATGGATGATGTGTCTGGACTGAGGGATGGATGATGTGTCTGGACTGAGGGATGGATGATGTGTCTGGACTGAGGGACAGATCACTTGTCTGGACTGAGGGATGGATGATGTGTCTGGACTGAGGGATGGATGATGTGTCTGGACTGAGGGACAGATCACTTGTCTGGATTGAGGGATGGATGATGTGTCTGGACTGAGGGATGGATGATGTGTCTGGAGTGAGGGACAGATCACCTGTCTGGAGTGAGGGACAGATCACCTGTCTGGACTGAGGGACAGATCACTTGTCTGGACTGAGGGACAGATCACCTGTCTGGACTGAGGGATGGATGATGTGTCTGGACTGATGGAATGGATGATGTGTCTGGACTGAGGGACAGATCACCTGTCTGGACTGAGGGACAGATCACCTGTCTGGACTGAGGGACAGATCACCTGTCTGGACTGAGGGACAGAACACCTGTCTGGACTGAGGGACAGATCACCTGTCTGGACTGAGGGACAGATCACCTGTCTGGACTGAGGGACAGATCACCTGTCTGGACTGAGGGACAGATCACCTGTCTGGACTGAGGGACAGATCACCTGTCTGGACTGAGGGACAGAACACCTGTCTGGACTGAGGGACAGATCACCTGTCTGGACTGAGGGACAGATCACCTGTCTGGACTGAGGGACAGATCACCTGTCTGGACTGAGGGACAGATCACCTGTCTGGACTGAGGGACAGATCACCTGTCTGGACTGAGGGACAGATCACCTGTCTGGACTGAGGGACAGAACACCTGTCTGGACTGAGGGACAGATCACCTGTCTGGACTGAGGGACAGATCACCTGTCTGGACTGAGGGACAGAACACCTGTCTGGACTGAGGGACAGATCACCTGTCTGGACTGAGGGACAGATCACCTGTCTGGACTGAGGGACAGGTCACCTGTCTGGACTGATGGATGGATGATGTGTCTGGACTGAGGGACAGATCACCTGTCTGGACTGAGGGACAGATCACCTGTCTGGACTGAGGGACAGATCACCTGTCTGGACTGAGGGATGGATGATGTGTCTGGACTGAGGGATGGATGATGTGTCTGGACTGAGGGACAGATCACCTGTCTGGACTGAGGGACAGATCACCTGTCTGGACTGAGGGACAGGTCACCTGACTGGACTGAGGGACAGATCACCTGTCTGGACTGAGGGACAGATCACCTGTCTGGACTGAGGGACAGATCACCTGTCTGGACTGAGGGACGGATCACCTGTCTGGACTGAGGGACAGATCACCTGTCTGGACTGAGGGACAGATCACCTGTCTGGACTGAGGGACAGATCACCTGTCTGGACTGAGGGACAGATCACCTGTCTGGACTGAGGGACAGATCACCTGTCTGGAGTGAGGGACAGATCACCTGTCTGGACTGAGGGACAGATCACCTGTCTGGACTGAGGGACAGAACACCTGTCTGGACTGAGGGACAGATCACCTGTCTGGACTGAGGGACAGATCACCTGTCTGGACTGAGGGACAGAACACCTGTCTGGACTGAGGGACAGATCACCTGTCTGGACTGAGGGACAGATCACCTGTCTGGCCTGAGGGACAGATCACCTGTCTGGACTGAGGGACAGATCACCTGTCTGGACTGAGGGACAGATCACCTGTCTGGAGTGAGGGACAGATCACCTGTCTGGACTGAGGGACAGATCACCTGTCTGGACTGAGGGACAGATCACCTGTCTGGACTGAGGGACAGATCACCTGTCTGGACTGAGGGACAGATCACCTGTCTGGACTGAGGGACAGATCACCTGTCTGGAGTGAGGGACAGATCACCTGTCTGGACTGAGGGACAGATCACCTGTCTGGACTGAGGGACAGATCACCTGTCTGGACTGAGGGACAGATCACCTGTCTGGAGTGAGGGACAGATCACCTGTCTGGACTGAGGGACAGATCACCTGTCTGGACTGAGGACAGATCACCTGTCTGGACTGAGGGACAGATCACCTGTCTGGACTGAGGGACAGATCACCTGTCTGGACTGAGGGACAGATCACCTGTCTGGACTGAGGGACAGATCACCTGTCTGGACTGAGGGACAGATCACCTGTCTGGACTGAGGGACAGATCACCTGTCTGGACTGAGGGACAGATCACCTGTCTGGACTGAGGGACAGATCACCTGTCTGGAGTGAGGGACAGATCACCTGTCTGGACTGAGGGACAGATCACCTGTCTGGACTGAGGGACAGATCACCTGTCTGGACTGAGGGACAGATCACCTGTCTGGACTGAGGGACAGATCACCTGTCTGGAGTGAGGGACAGATCACCTGTCTGGACTGAGGGACAGATCACCTGTCTGGACTGAGGGACAGATCACCTGTCTGGAGTGAGGGACAGATCACCTGTCTGGACTGAGGGACAGATCACCTGTCTGGACTGAGGGACAGATCACCTGTCTGGACTGAGGGACAGATCACCTGTCTGGACTGAGGGACAGATCACCTGTCTGGACTGAGGGACAGATCACCTGTCTGGACTGAGGGACAGATCACCTGTCTGGAGTGAGGGACAGATCACCTGTCTGGACTGAGGGATGGATGATGTGTCTGGACTGAGGGATGGATGATGTGTCTGGACTGAGGGATGGATGATGTGTCTGGACTGATGGATGGATGATGTGTCTGGACTGAGGGATGGATGTGTCTGGACTGATGGATGGATGATGTGTCTGGACTGAGGGATGGATGATGTGTCTGGACTGAGGGATGGATGATGTATTTGGACTGATGGATGGATGATGTGTCTGGACTGAGGGATGGATGATGTATCTGGACTGATGAATGGATGATGTGTCTGGACTGATGGGATGGATGGATGATGTGTCTGGACTGATGGGATGGATGGAGTGTCTGGACTGATGGATGGATGGAGTGTCTGGACTGATGGATGGATGATGTGTCTGGACTGATGGAATGGATGGATGATGTGTCTGGACTGATGAATGGATGATGTGTCTGGACTGATGGGATGGATGGATGATGTGTCTGGACTGATGGGATGGATGGAGTGTCTGGACTGATGGATGGATGGAGTGTCTGGACTGATGGATGGATGATGTGTCTGGACTGATGGAATGGATGGATGATGTGTCTGGACTGATGGAATGGATGATGTGTCTGGACTGATGGATGGATGATGTATCTGGACTGATGGATGGATGATGTGTCTGGACTGATGGAATGGATGGATGATGTGTCTGGACTGATGGAATGGATGATGTGTCTGGACTGATGGATGGATGATGTATCTGGACTGATGGATGGATGATGTGTCTGGAGTGAGGGACAGATCACCTGTCTGGAGTGAGGGACAGATCACCTGTCTGGACAGAGGGATGGATGATGTGTCTGGACTGAGGGATGGATGATGTGTCTGGACTGAGGGATGGATGATGTGTCTGGACTGAGGGATGGATGATGTGTCTGGAGTGAGGGACAGATCACCTGTCTGGAGTGAGGGACAGATCACCTGTCTGGACTGAGGGACAGATCACTTGTCTGGACTGAGGGATGGATGATGTGTCTGGACTGAGGGATGGATGATGTGTCTGGACTGATGGAATGGATGATGTGTCTGGACTGATGGAATGGATGGATGATGTGTCTGGACTGATGTGATCCATCAGATCACCTGTCTGGAGTGAGGGACAGATCACCTGTCTGGACTGAGGGACAGATCACCTGTCTGGAGTGAGGGACAGATCACCTGTCTGGACTGAGGGACAGATCACCTGTCTGGAGTGAGGGACAGATCACCTGTCTGGACTGAGGGACAGATCACCTGTCTGGACTGATGGATGGATGATGTGTCTGGACTGATGGGATGGATGATGTGTCTGGACTGATGAATGGATGATGTGTCTGGACTGATGGGATGGATGATGTGTCTGGACTGATGAATGGATGATGTGTCTGGACTGATGGATGGATGATGTGTCTGGACTGATGGATGGATGATGTGTCTGGACTGAGGGATGGATGATGTGTCTGGACTGATGGATGGATGGAGTGTCTGGACTGAGGGATGGATGATGTGTCTGGACTGAGGGATGGATGATGTGTCTGGACTGAGGGATGGATGGAGTGTCTGGACTGAGGGATGGATGATGTGTCTGGACTGATGGATGGATGGAGTGTCTGGACTGATGGATGGATGATGTGTCTGGACTGATGGATGGATGGATGATGTGTCTGGACTGATGGATGGATGATGTGTCTGGACTGATGGATGGATGGATGATGTGTCTGGACTGAGGGATGGATGGATGATGTGTCTGGACTGATGGATGGATGATGTGTCTGGACTGATGGATGGATGGATGATGTGTCTGGACTGATGGATGGATGATGTGTCTGGACTGATGGATGGATGATGTGTCTGGACTGATGGAATGGATGGATGATGTGTCTGGACTGATGGATGGATGATGTGTCTGGACTGATGGATGGATGGATGATGTGTCTGGACTGATGGATGGATGATGTGTCTGGACTGATGGATGGATGATGTGTCTGGACTGATGGATGGATGATGTGTCTGGACTGATGGATGGATGATGTATCTGGACTGATGGATGGATGATGTGTCTGGACTGATGGGATGGATGATGTGTCTGGACTGAGGGATGGATGATGTATCTGGACTGAGGGATGGATGATGTATCTGGACTGATGGATGGGTGATGTGTCTGGACTGATGGAATGGATGATGTGTCTGGACTGATGGGATGGATGATGTATCTGGACTGAGGGATGGATGATGTATCTGGACTGATGAATGGATGATGTGTCTGGACTGATGGGATGGATGGATGATGTGTCTGTACTGATGGATGGATGATGTGTCTGGACTGATGGATGGATGATGTGTCTGGACTGATGGGATGGATGATGTGTCTGGACTGATGGATGGATGATGTGTCTGGACTGATGGAATGGATGATGTATCTGGACTGATGGATGGATGATGTGTCTGGACTGATGGAATGGATGATGTATCTGGACTGATGGATGGATGGAGTGTCTGGACTGAGGGATGGATGATGTATCTGGACTGATGGAATGGATGGATGATGTGTCTGGACTGAGGAATGGATGATGTGTCTGGACTGATGGATGGATGGATGATGTGTCTGGACTGATGGATGGATGATGTGTCTGGACTGATGGATGGTTGGGGTGTCTGGACTGATGGATGGATGATGTGTCTGGACTGATGGATGGATGATGTATCTGGACTGATGGATGGATGATGTGTCTGGACTGATTGGATGGATGATGTGTCTGGACTGATGGAATGGATGATGTGTCTGGACTGATGGATGGATGATGTATCTGGACTGATGGATGGATGATGTGTCTGGACTGATGGAATGGATGATGTGTCTGGACTGATGGGATGGATGATGTATCTGGACTGATGGATGGATGATGTGTCTGGACTGAGGGTTGGATGGATGATGTGTCTGGACTGATGGATGGATGAGGTGTCTGGACTGATGGATGGATGATGTGTCTGGACTGATGGATGGATGATGTATCTGGACTGATGGATGGATGATGTGTCTGGACTGATTGAATGGATGATGTGTCTGGACTGATGGGATGGATGATGTATCTGGACTGAGGGATGGATGATGTATCTGGACTGATGGATGGATGATGTGTCTGGACTGATGGAATGGATGATGTGTCTGGACTGATGGGATGGATGATGTATCTGGACTGAGGGATGGATGATGTGTCTGGACTGATGGATGGATGATGTGTCTGGACTGAGGGATGGATGGATGATGTGTCTGGACTGATGGATGGATGATGTGTCTGGACTGATGAATGGATGATGTGTCTGGACTGATGGGATGGATGATGTGTCTGGACTGATGGATGGATGATGTGTCTGGACTGAGGGATGGATGATGTATCTGGACTGATGGATGGATGGAGTGTCTGGACTGATGGAATGGATGATGTATCTGGACTGATGGATGGATGGAGTGTCTGGACTGAGGGATGGATGATGTATCTGGACTGATGGATGGATGATGTCTGGACTGATGGAATGGATGGATGACGTGTCTGGACTGATGGATGGATGATGTGTCTGGACTGAGGGATAGATGATGTGTCTCGACTGATGGATGGATGATGTGTCTGGACTGATGGATGGATGATGTATCTGGACTGATGGAATGGATGGATGATGTGTCTGGACTGAGGAATGGATGATGTATCTGGACTGATGGATGGATGGATGATGTGTCTGGACTGATGGATGGATGATGCGTCTGGACTGATGGATGGTTGGGGTGTCTGGACTGATGGGATGGATGATGTATCTGGACTGATGGGATGGATGATGTATCTGGACTGAGGCTTGGGGCTCCATGGACCAGTGGGCTCTGGGACCATCAAAGGGATCATCTATTAGGAGGATTATACAAGGTATGTGTGATGAAACAGAGCTAGAAATACAAGGAAACCGATGATGAACATTACAACTTAATGTACAATGCAGTAGAGAGGAGGGAAGCAGCGTTAGGTACTGGAGAGCGAAGGTCTGGGACATTTGGCTCGGTGGTTTTTCAGGCTGTAGTTCCTGAAATAAGTGATGGACCTACAACCTATGCAGAATATTGACAATGAGGTTGAATGAGGTTGAATGAGGTTTGAATGAGGTTTGAATGAGGTTTGAATGAGGTTTGAATGAGGTTTGAATGAGGTTTGAATGAGGTTTGAATGAGGTTTGAATGAGGTTTGAATGAGGTTTGAATGAGGTTTGAATGAGGTTTGAATGAGGTTTGAATGAGGTTTGAATGAGGTTGAATGAGGTTTGAATGAGGTTTGAATGAGGTTTGAATGAGGTTTGAATGAGGTTGAATGAGGTTTGAATGAGGTTTGAATGAGGTTTGAATGAGGTTTGAATGAGGTTTGAATGAGGGTTGAATGAGGTTTGAATGAGGTTTGAATGAGGTTTGAATGAGGTTTGAATGAGGGTTGAATGAGGTTTGAATGAGGGTTGAATGAGGTTTGAATGAGGTTTGAATGAGGTTTGAATGAGGTTTGAATGAGGTTTGAATGAGGTTTGAATGAGGTTTGAATGAGGGTTGAATGAGGTTTGAATGAGGTTTGAATGTGGTTTGAATGAGGTTTGAATGAGGTTTGAATGAGGTTTGAATGAGGTTTGAATGCCAATGCCTTTGGTGAATATTCTTGTGTCACATTTCGAAAAGAATTTCAGATATTACCTCGAGCATTTTCTGTTGTCCCCGGCAACTGTGTATCTTCGGTAGCTAATAAGTGTCACGGATCAGACCGGAACTGTGTCATTGCGCACACCTGGTCCCCATTCCCACTGATTGCGTTTGTGTAAATGTGACCTTTGTTTCAGACTTGGGCTGTCGAATTAGTGTTACAATGTCCGTTGGTCGTGTGAGTGTACATTTGCCTTGTTGTTTTGGGGCTTTCGTGCCCTTGTGGATTGCGCAGATGATTACGGCTCTCGTCATTGTGCGATTGTGTTATTTATTCGAGGTACTCTTCGCTCTTTTTGTCTGGGTTTCAACCCTGTGTTTTGTGTTTGTTTGGTCTTTGTCCCCTTTGCCTTTACATGGAACGCTGTCATTTGGGCTGAATAAAAAAATATATATATTACGCATTCCTGCGCCTGTCTCCCGAAATATTCACACCAACGTGACAATAAGGTTGAAGGGATTTACCCAACCCTTCGTAAATATGGTCTGAGTCCCGAATGGCACCCTATTCCCTATATAGTGCACTACTTTGGACCAGAGCCCTATAGAACCCTATTCCCTATGTAGTGCACTACTTTAGACCAGGGCCCTATGGAACCCTATTCCTTGTTGTAGTGCACTACTTTTGACCAGGGTCCTATGGAACCCTATTCCCTATGTAGTGCACTACTTTAGACCAGAGCCCTATGGAACCCTATTCTATACCCTATAGGGAACTATTTGAGGCAGAAGCTACATTTACCATCTTTAAAAGGATAACGGAGATATCAAGATGTTGTAGATACCAGTTTGTAACACTCCTCTGTGTTCCTGCTCTGTCCAACCAAAGTTGGTGAAATCATTGAGTCTTATCTCTGTCCCAAGAAGATAATTTATTCATTTCCGTCCTCCTGCCAAGTCATGCGGCATCTGTCTCAAGGATGATTCTGAACTAAGTGAAGACAATACCTTCTGTACTGATGCCAGACATGGCATTTAGAAAGCATCTTCCATTTAAGGCCCGAAAAAGCTTGTTTAAAAAAAAATAAGAAAACATGACATGTGCATATTTCAGCTTTTTATTTCGGCTTCCAAAAGTACCATCATTTCTATTGGCAGAATTTCCGAATGACCTTTAACCTTTTAGTATTTCAAAGGCAATGATATATTCTGTTCTGCCGTTGTTGTTGTTGTTGTTGTTTTGGTAGTGGTTGTTGTGGTAGAGTTTCAGTGTAGAAACAGGTGATCTTTCTATCCATTTCACATATGTCTGTTGTGGTAGAGTTTCAGTGTAGAAACAGGTGATCTTTCTATCCATTTCACATATGTCTGTTGTGGTAGAGTTTCAGTGTAGAAACAGGTGATCTTTCTATCCATTTCACATGTGTCTGTTGTGGTAGAGTTTCAGTGTAGAAACAGTTGATCTTTCTATCCATTTCACATGTGTCTGTTGTGGTAGAGTTTCAGTCTAGAAACAGTTGATTTTTCTATCCATTTCACATGTGTCTGTTGTGGTAGAGTTTCAGTGTAGAAACAGGTGATCTTTCTATCCATTTCACATGTGTCTGTTGTGGTAGAGTTTCAGTGTAGAAACAGTTGATTTTTCTGTCCATTTCACATGTGTCTGTTGTGGTAGAGTTTCAGTGTAGAAACAGGTGATTTTTCTATCCATTTCACATATGTCTGTTGTGGTAGAGTTTCAGTGTAGAAACAGGTGATCTTTCTGTCCATTTCACATGTGTCTGTTGTGGTAGAGTTTCAGTGTAGAAATAGGTGATCTTTCTATCCATTTCACATGTGTCTGTTGTGGTAGAGTTTCAGTGTAGAAACAGGTGATCTTTCTATCCATTTCACATATGTCTGTTGTGGTAGAGTTTCAGTGTAGAAACAGGTGATCTTTCTATCCATTTCACATGTGTCTGTTGTGGTAGAGTTTCAGTGTAGAAACAGGTGATCTTTCTATAAATTTCACATATGTCTGTTGTGGTAGAGTTTCAGTGTAGAAACAGGTGATCTTTCTATCCATTTCACATATGTCTGTTGTGGTAGAGTTTCAGTGTAGAAACAGTTGATTTTTCTGTCCATTTCACATATGTCTGTTGTGGTAGAGTTTCAGTGTAGAAACAGGTGATCTTTCTATCCATTTCACATGTGTCTGTTGTGGTAGAGTTTCAGTGTAGAAACAGGTGATCTTTCTGTCCATTTCACATGTGTCTGTTGTGGTAGAGTTTCAGTGTAGAAACAGTTGATCTTTCTGTCCATTTCACATATGTCTGTTGTGGTAGAGTTTCAGTGTAGAAACAGTTGATTTTTCTGTCCATTTCACATATGTCTGTTGTGGTAGAGTTTCAGTGTAGAAACAGGTGATCTTTCTATCCATTTCACATGTGTCTGTTGTGGTAGAGTTTCAGTGAAGAAACAGTTGATTTTCTATCCATTTCACATGTGTCTGTTGTGGTAGAGTTTCAGTGTAGAAATAGGTGATCTTTCTATCCATTTCACATGTGTCTGTTGTGGTAGAGTTTCAGTGTAGAAACAGGTGATCTTTCTGTCCATTTCACATATGTCTGTTGTGGTAGAGTTTCAGTGTAGAAACAGGTGATCTTTCTGTCCATTTCACATGTGTCTGTTGTGGTAGAGTTTCAGTGTAGAAACAGTTGATTTTTCTATCCATTTCACATGTGTCTGTTGTGGTAGAGTTTCAGTGTAGAAACAGGTGATCTTTCTGTCCATTTCACATGTGTCTGTTGTGGTAGAGTTTCAGTGTAGAAACAGTTGATCTTTCTATCCATTTCACATGTGTCTGTTGTGGTAGAGTTTCAGTGTAGAAACAGGTGATTTTTCTATCCATTTCACATATGTCTGTTGAGGTAGAGTTTCAGTGTAGAAACAGGTGATTTTTCTGTCCATTTCACATATGTCTGTTGTGGTAGAGTTTCAGTGTAGAAACAGTTGATCTTTCTATCCATTTCACATGTGTCTGTTGTGGTAGAGTTTCAGTGTAGAAACAGGTGATTTTTCTATCCATTTCACATATGTCTGTTGAGGTAGAGTTTCAGTGTAGAAACAGGTGATTTTTCTGTCCATTTCACATATGTCTGTTGAGGTAGAGTTTCAGTGTAGAAACAGGTGATTTTTCTGTCCATTTCACATATGTCTGTTGTGGTAGAGTTTCAGTGAAGAAACAGGTGATTTTTCTGTCCATTTCACATGTGTCTGTTGTGGTAGAGTTTCAGTGTAGAAACAGTTGATCTTTCTATCCATTTCACATGTGTCTGTTGTGGTAGAGTTTCAGTGTAGAAACAGGTGATTTTTCTATCCATTTCACATGTGTCTGTTGTGGTAGAGTTTCAGTGTAGAAACAGGTGATCTTTCTATCCATTTCACATGTGTCTGTTGTGGTAGAGTTTCAGTGTAGAAACAGGTGATTTTCTATCCATTTCACATGTGTCTGTTGTGGTAGAGTTTCAGTGTAGAAACAGGTGATCTTTCTGTTCATTTCACATGTGTCTGTTGTGGTAGAGTTTCAGTGAAGAAACAGGTGATCTTTCTGTTCATTTCACATGTGTCTGTTGTGGTAGAGTTTCAGTGAAGAAACAGGTGATCTTTCTGTCCATTTCACATGTGTCTGTTGTGGTAGAGTTTCAGTGAAGAAACAGGTGATCTTTCTGTCCATTTCACATGTGTCTGTTGTGGTAGAGTTTCAGTGAAGAAACCGTTGATTTTCTATCCATTTCACATATGTCTGTTGTGGTAGAGTTTCAGTGAAGAAACAGGTGATCTTTCTGTCCATTTCACATGTGTCTGTTGTGGTAGAGTTTCAGTGAAGAAACAGTTGATTTTCTGTCCATTTCACATGTGTCTGTTCTTATCCCAGGAGAAGCCTGTTGATCAAAACCCTGCGTTGGTACCTCCTTTCGCTTTGTTCCACTTGACGTTTCTCCCACCTTCTCAACGTGACATTTTTGAAGCTAATCTGACTTTAAGGAACAGTTCACAACCTTCTAAATGTTGACTTTTATAACAAGTATTTCGCTAGTTAATTAATAAGCAATGTGCCCGGTCTTCAGAAGCTGCTCTTTGTTTGTGCAGAACATAAATTAACACTTGCTCACAAGGCCTCGGGTATGAATTATATATGAGGTCGGCAACAACTAGCGCTAATGGTGTCGTGCCGCGTTTTACACAATTAGGTTTTGTGGGAGCTAAAAATGTTGATTTGATCTAAAAGCGTTTTTATGAGTTGAGTGGATTAGAAAGCGTATAAGATTTCAAGAGGGATGTCTCTCGAGCCTGAAGGACAGAAATAATGTGACAGATGGAGAAGGTTGTAGTAGTTCTACCATGACACAATATTAAATATTCAACTTTGTTTACAAGACTAATATATAACTGTTACATTATTTCTGTCATTAGTTACGGTCACTGTATAGCACCTGTATAGCACTAACAGTATTACCTTGATATATCTCTGTAGTACTAACAATAGTATCTTGTTATGTCTCTGTAGTACTATCAGTATTATCTTGTTATATCTCTGTAGTACTAACAGTATTACCGTGTTATGTCTCTGTAGTACTAACAGTATTACCTTGTTATATCTCTGTAGTACTATCAGTATTATCTTGTTATATCTCTGTAGTACTATCAGTATTATCTTGTTATATCTCTGTAGTACTATCAGTAGTATCTTGTTATATCTCTGTAGTACTAACAGTATTACCTTGTTATATCTCTGTAGTACTATCAGTATTACCTTGTTATATCTCTGTAGTACTAACAGTATTACCTTGTTATATCTCTGTAGTACTATCAGTAGTATCTTGTTATGTCTCTGTAGTACTAACAGTATTACCTTGATATATCTCTGTAGTACTAACAATAGTATCTTGTTATGTCTCTGTAGTACTATCAGTATTATCTTGTTATATCTCTGTAGTACTATCAGTATTATCTTGTTATATCTCTGTAGTACTAACAGTATTACCTTGTTATGTCTCTGTAGTACTAACAGTATTACCTTGTTATATCTCTGTAGTACTATCAGTATTATCTTGTTATATCCTCTGTAGTACTATCAGTAGTATCTTGTTATATCTCTGTAGTACTAACAGTATTACCTTGTTATATCTCTGTAGTACTATCAGTATTACCTTGTTATATCTCTGTAGTACTAACAGTATTACCTTGTTATATCTCTGTAGTACTATCAGTAGTATCTTGTTATGTCTCTGTAGTACTAACAGTATTACCTTGTTATATCTCTAAAGTACTAACAGTATTATCTTGTTATATCTCTGTAGTACTATCAGTATTACCTTGTTATATCTCTGTAGTACTATCAGTAGTATCTTGTTATGTCTCTGTAGTACTATCAGTATTATCTTGTTATAACTCTATAGTACTATCAGTAGTATCTTGTTTTATCTATGTAGTACTATCAGTATTACCTTGTTATATCTCTGTAGTAGTAATGTTCTGGTTATTCTGGTTCTGGAGACAGAGGCGTAGGCGGAGCTACAGAAACGTAACACTAACATGGAGTGTCCTGTTCTTCTTCTCTCTGTGTCTCTCTAGATGGCCCCCTGGGACCCAGAGGCCTAGTGGAAGCTACAGAGATGTGCACCCAGGAGTGTTTGGTGCTTGGCCACTCTGACAACTGCTGGATGCCCCCTACCCTCGGCTCCTACAGCCAGCCCAAGTCTCCAGTGTCCAACTTCGCCACCCAGAAAGAGTGGGCCAAAGAGAAACTGCTCAACGGCCATACTACGTTGACCCGGACCTGGAAGACCGATAGTGGGCGGGACCAGTTTTGTGACAAGAAGCAATTTGGCAGCGGGGAGGGACAATTCAGCAGCAGTGGCCACATGGCTGACATCCCATTGGCTAGTTTGAAATCCTACCAGCCTACCACTGGCCCAGACTCTTCGAAGGAACACCAGCTATATAAAAGGAGCTCTGATTGGAGGCAGCCAATCTAAACAGGGCTGCGATTGGATAATCTGAACAGGACAGATGACGCAAGTTTCAAGATTTTTTTTCTTTCTTTTTTTCTTTCTTGTTCGTACTATTTGATTTAAGTCGATGCTTGTGCTATGTGATAGTTACATGTGCTACGTAGGCCACTAGACTAGTACTGATGCATTGTACTCTACAATTCAACTTTTTGGCGTTGGATGGATAGATGGATAGATGGATAGATGGATAGATGGATAGATGGATAGATGGATAGATGGATAGCCCCGCCCCCATAAAAGTCTCTTGGGATTCCCTTTTGATGGACGAAGCCCATAAACAAAACATTTCCTCATCACTCTGATGGCTGGAAAAAAGGGCGGTCGAATCCACCTGGGAAACAGGAAGAACATGATCCAGGCCACCTGGGAAACAGGAAGAACATGATCCAGGCCACCTGGGAAACAGGAAGAACATGATCCAGGCCACCTGGGAAACAGGAAGAACACCTTAAACAGAAATTCATATACTCAACAGAAGAAGAAAAAAGATCAACAATATTATGTCTGACCAATATATTCCAATATTGTGATGTGGTTGTTATTGAGTTTGTTTGAGACTATATTAATCTACACAATCAAAGAAAAACGGAGTTACAGGCCACGTCCAAAAATGGTACCCTATTACCTATTTAGCGCACTACTTTTAACCAGGGTCCTAGGGCTTTGGTCAAAAGTAGTGCACTACATAGGGGAATAGGGTGCGATTTGGGACGTATTTAACCCCCCCCACACACACACACACACACACACACACACAGTTCCAGTATAGGAAGGCGTGCGTCGTTCTGATTGATAACACTGTTAGTGAACACTTGTCTAGTCTGTCAATAGTCTGTGTGTTTTGTAAATAGGACGTGTGATACTAACCCAGTTGATGTAATACTGCCATGGATCTAGAACTCCCCTTATGACATTACATGGATCTAGAACGGCGATCCGTGGCTGTCCCCTTATGACATCACATGGATCTAGAACGGCGATCCGTGGCTGTCCCCTTATGACATCACATGGATCTAGAACGGCGATCCGTGGCTGTCCCCTTATGACATCACATGGATTTAGAATGACGATCGTGGCGGTCCCCTTATGACATCACATGGATCTAGAACGGCGATCCGTGGCTGTCCCCTTATGACATCACATGGATCTAGAATGACGATCGTGGCGGTCCCCTTATGACATCACATGGATCTAGAACGACGATCGTGGCGGTCCCCTTATGACATCACAATATGGTTTCCAATGGCATCTTATCACCTATACAGTGCTGCTTCTGACCAGGAAGTGTACTATATAGGGAGCAGTGAGCCATTTATGATGTGCACTATACATTTTGGCTTTCAATCTTTTTGTTAAAAGAAAGGCGGGGGGGGGGGGCATATTGAAAATCTAAAAGAATAATTCACATATTCATATAAGGCCTGTTGTGTCGGGGGTATTACGGAAAACATATATTCAACCGTTACAAAATGATGCACAATGTTAACCCAACGTCTGATATCCTTTCATTCAACTACTATGACAAACGTATTTTTCTCAAAATCAATTTTGTATCATTGACGTATAAACGATTGATTTTTACATGATGGGAAACAAAAAGATTGCAAACTTTTCCGCATAAAAAAAAATAAAAAATAATAATTATTAAAAAAAAAAACATTTTAAAAACTAATGTAACTATTCAACAGCAATATATTTGTAAATGAGCTATATGTGTTTGATCTAACTCATTATTGTACAACATTTGATTGAAAATTGTGATTAGTTGAGTACAATTGAATAGTCGTACTACAACCTAAATTCCTTTTTGTTGTCCGAATACGACCACTTTGTGTACTGTGCCTTCATAACGTTATACCAAGCTTTGTATTTGGTTATTATTTCAATGATTAGAAAATATGCATTGATGTCTGAGGGGCGGGACAGTGGGGGCGGGACCGGGGGGCGGGGACAGGGGGGGCGGGGGCGGGGACAGGAGGGGCGGGGACAGGGGGGCGGGGACAGTGTACATTGTTTGCAGTAACGTTTTTGTTGTTGTTAAATCACAAACGAATGTGACAGTTTCACCATTAAAAGGATTCCAGCTGTAAATTCCTTAGGAATGAATGTTTGGCGATGTATGAAAAATATATGATATAATCTAAACCAATGGAAGAAAACATAATAAATATATATATATATATATATATATAAAATACAACAAAATGTAATTGTTAAACACGATAATATCTGTATCACACAAGAGAGGCATGTGCATAAGATAATTCAAACAGCAAGGTCATCGTTTTCCCCCATTGTTTTCCCCCTCCAGTCAGGAGGTGGAGGTTTCCTCTGTTCAACGGCAGGAGATGGACACAACAACGGAACAGCATGCTAAAACAAATAGATTTATAGCTTTAAAAATGTATTATTTTGTATCATCATTTTCATTCTGTTTGAGAGAGAGATAGGGGGAGAGGGAGAGAGAGAGAGACAGAGAGAGAGAGAGGGACAGAGCAGAGAGAGAGAGAGGGAGAGAGAGAGACAGAGAGAGAGAGAGAGAGAGAGAGAGAGAGAGACAGAGAGAGAGAGAGAGACAGAGAGAGAGAGAGAGACAGAGACAGAGAGAGAGACAGAGACAGAGAGAGAGAGAGAGAGAGAGAGAGAGAGAGACAGAGAGAGAGACAGATAGAGGGAGAGAGCAGAGACAGAGAGAGAGAGAGAGAGAGAGAGAGACAGAGAGAGAGAGAGACACAGAGAGAGAGAGAGACAGAGAGAGAGAGAGAGACAGAGAGAGAGAGAGACAGAGAGAGAGAGACAGACAGAGAGAGAGAGAGACAGAGAGAGAGAGAGAGAGAGAGAGAGAGAGAGAGAGACAGAGAGAGAGAGAGAGACAGAGAGAGAGAGAGAGAGAGAGAGAGAGAGAGAGACAGAGCGAGAGAGAGAGAGACAGAGAGAGAGAGAGACACAGAGAGAGAGAGAGAGAGACAGAGAGAGAGAGAGACAGAGAGAGAGAGAGAGAGAGAGAGACAGAGAGAGAGGGAGAGAGCAGAGAGAGAGAGAGTGCATTTTGTATATTCAGGGGGAAGACATTTAATTTTGTATAGCACTACCCTGTTTTCTGTCTCAATATAACAACGTGTATCGGGTTGGGTGGAGTGACTTGCTTAGCGCAGTATGTTTGTCAGTGAGTTGTGGGGGGGTGGGGGGGGGGGGGGTGTTTGGCATCATAGATATTGAACCAGTTAACCCCGTGTTACTCTACAGGTATACAGCTACTGCAATAAATGTTTTCAAAATGTGATTATTGATTATTGACTACTTATTGATGGCGTAAATGTATTGATCACTTCTTCGGGAACTAGACGGTTCTGTGTTTTCACTATGTACATGTTTTGTTGTGTGTTGCCGCTTGTATACATCTCACACAAGGGATATATTTTAGTACAGTAGTTTTAGAATAGTAGTATACAAATCCCCACAGTTTATTCTTTAACTGGGTGGTTCGAGGCCTGAATGCTGATTTGCCGTTGGTATATCACACCGTATACCACGGCTCTAACAACATAGGGTAACACGTTTATTATAGGGGGGGTTGTGGTATATTGGCCAGTACAGTCCCCAGTCCACCTGGTCTTGCTGCTGCTCCAGTTTCAACTGTTCTGCTTGCGGCTATGGAACCCTGACCTGTTCACCGGACGTGCTACCTGTCTCAGACCTGCTGTTTTCAACTCTCTAGCGACAGCAGGAGAGGTAGAGATACTCTGAATAATGGCCTATGAAAAGCTAACTGACAGTTACTCCTGAGGTGCTGACCTGTTGCACCCTCGACAACCACTGTGATTATTATTATATGACCCTGCTGGGCATCTATGGACATTTGAACATCTTGGCCATCTTCTGTTATAATCTCCACCCGGCACAGCCAGAAGAGGACTGGCCACCCCTCATATCCTGGTTCCTCTCTAGGTTTCTTCCTAGGTTCTGGACTTTCTAGGGAGTTTTTCCTTGCCACCGTGCTTCTACACCTGCATTGCTTGCTGTTTGGGGTTTTAGGCTGGGTTTCTGTACAGCACTTTGAGATATCAGCTGATGTACGAAGGGCTATATAAATACATTTGATTTGATTTACAGTATAGTATAATATAGTACAGTATAGTACAGCATAGTACAGCATAGTACATTACAGTATATATAGTACAGCATAGTACATTATAGTAAAGTACAGTATAGTATAGTATAGTACATTATAGTACAGTATAGTACAGCATAGTACATTATAGTACAGTATAGTACAGCATAGTACAGTACAGTATAATATAGTACAGTATAGTACAGCATAGTACAGTATAGTATAGTATAGTATAGTACAGCATAGTAGAGTACAGTATAGTATAGTACAGTACAGTATGGTATAGTATAGCACAGTATAGTATAGTACAGTATAGTATAGTACAGTATAGCACAATATAATATAGTACAGTATAGTACAGTATAGTACAGTACAGTATAGTATAGCAAAGTACAGTATAGTACAGTACAGTATAGTGCAGTATATTATAGCACAGCATAGTGCAGTACAGTACAGTATAGTATAGTACAGTATAGTACATTATAGTACAGCAGTATAGCACGGTATAGTGCAGTATAGTACAGTATAGTATATAGTATAGTACAGTATAGTACAGTATAGTATAGTATAGTACAGTATAGCCCCTTATAGTACAGTATAGTATAGTACAGTATAGTGCAGTATAGCCCATATAGTACAGTATAGTGCAGTATAGCACAGTATAGTATAGTACAGTATAGTGCAGTATGCAGTATAGCACAGTATAGTATAGTACAGTATAGCACAGTATAATGCAGTATAGCACAGTATAGTACAGTATAGCACATTATGGTACAGTATAGTATAGTACAGTATAGCAGTATTGCCAGTATATTACAGTATTTATTTACAGTATTATAGCAATAATATTCTACCTTATACTACCAGCAGTATAAGTGGTAGTATAGTCCTACCCTTATTGTACTGTATAGTGCAGTATAGTTACAGTACGCTCTAACCACCTACGTACAGTATACTACAGTATAGTGCAGTATAGCACAGTATAGCACAGTATAGTACAGTATAGCCAGTATACTGGTAGTATAGCACAGTATAGTACCAGTATAGTACAGTATAGTACAGTATAGCCAGTAACTACTGTATATTACAGTATAGCACAGCATATTACAGTATAGGTAGTATAGTACAGTATAGTATTAAGTACAGTATAGTTGAGTACCATACCCACTACTGGTAGCACAGCATATTACAGTATAGTGCAGTATATAGTATAGTATAGTACAGTATAGTCCTACCAGTATACTACAGCACCATATTCCTACCATTATACTACAGTATGATACATACAGCCTTAACTACAGTATAGTTAAGTATAGTCAGTATAACTATAGTATATACAGTATAGTCCTACCAGTATAGTACAGTTACATACCATAGTCCTAACCTTAACTACTGGTAGTATACCATAGTATTGTTAACTACTGGTAGTTAATACCATAGTCCTAGCCCTTAACTACTGGTAGTTAATACCATAGTTCTACCCTTAACTACTGGTAGTTCCTAGTATACCACTTAACTACTGGCAGTTAATACCATACCCTTAACTACTGGTAGTTAATACCATAGTCCTACCCTTAACTACTGGTAGTTAATACCATAGTCCTACCCTTAACTACTGGTAGTTAATACCATACCCTTAACTACTGGTAGTTAATACCATAGTCCTACCCTTAACTACTGGTAGTTAATACCATTCCTACCCTTAACTACTGGTAGTTAATACCATAGTCCTACCCTTAACTACTGGTAGTTAACCATACCCTAACTACTGGTAGTTAATACCATAGTCCTACCCTTAACTACTGGTAGTTAATACCATACCCTTAACTACTGGTAGTTAATACCATAGTCCTACCCTTAACTACTGGTAGTTAATACCATACCCTTAACTACTGGTAGTTAATACCCTCCTACCCTTAACTACTGGTAGTTAATACCATAGTCCTACCCTTAACTACTGGTAGTTAATACCATAGTCCTACCATTAACTACTGGTAGTTGATACCATGGTCCTACCCTTAACTACTGGTAGTTAATACCATAGTCTACCCTTAACTACTGGTAGTTAATCTGTCCTACCTTTAACTACTGGTAGTTAATACCATACCTTTAACTACTGGTAGTTAATACCATAGTCCTACCATTAACTACTGGTAGTTAATACCATATTCCTACCTTTAACTACTGGTAGTTGATACCATACCCTTAACTACTGGTAGTTAATACCTAGTCCTACCCTTAACTACTGGTAGTTAATACCATAGTCCTACCCTTAACTACTGGTAGTTAATACCATAGTCCTACCCTTAACTACTGGTAGTTAATACCATAGTCCTACCTTAACTACTGGTAGTTAATACCATAGTCCTACCCTTAACTACTGGTAGTTAATACATTCCTACCATTTAACTACTTAGTTGATACGCTCTTATCCAGAACTACTGGATGGTATTGTTAATACCATAGTCCTCCCCTTAACTACTGGTAGTTGATACCAGTCCTACCCTTAACTACTGGTAGTTAATACTTAGTCCTACCCTTAACTACTGGTAGTTAATACCATTGTCCTACCCTTAACTACTGGTAGTTAATACCATAGTCCTACCCTTAACTACTGGTAGTTAATACCATACCCTTAACTACTGGTAGTTAATACCATAGTCCTACCTTAACTACTGGTAGTTAATACTATAGTCCTACCCTTAACTACTGGTAGTTAATACCATAGTCCTACCCTTAACTACTGGTAGTTAATACCATAGTCCTACCCTTAACTACTGGTAGTTAATACCATAGTCCTACCCTTAACTACTGGTAGTTAATACCATACCCTTAACTACTGGTAGTTAATACTATAGTCTACCCTTAACTACTTTTAGTTAATACCATAGTCCTACCCTTAACTACTGGTAGTTAATACCATACCCTTAACTACTGGTAGTTAATACCATAGTCCTACCCTAACTACTGGTCTTAATACCATAGTCCTACCCTTAACTACTGGTAGTTAATACTATAACTACTGGTAGTTATCCCATACCCTTAACTACTGGTAGTTAATACCATAGTCCTACCCTTAACTACTGGTAGTTAATACCATAGTCCTACCCTTAACTACTGGTAGTTAATACCATAGTCCTACCCTTAACTACTGGTAGTTAATACCATAGTCCTCCCTTAACTACTGGTAGTTAATACCATAGTCCTACCCTTAACTACTGGTAGTTAATCTAGTCCTACCCTTAACTACTGGTAGTTAATACCATATCCTACCAGAACTACTGGTAGTTAATACCAAATAGTCCTAGGTTTAACTACTGGTAGTTAATACCATAGTCCTACCCTTAACTACTGGTAGTTAATACTATAGTCCTACCTTAACTACTGGTAGTTAATACCATCATCCTACCCTAACTACTGGTAGTTAATACCATAGTCCTACCCTTAACTACTGGTAGTTGGGCATCTCCTACCCTTAACTACTGGTAGTTCCTACCTGACAGGTCTACTCCTAACCAGGTGGCGTAGTTAATCTGTCCTCACCACGCGCTCTAACTACTGGTAGTTAAGGAGCCATAGTTCTACCCTTCTTATGGTAGCTAATACCATAGTCACTTGGCTACTGTAGTTAATACCATGGTCTACCCCTAACTGCTGGTAGATAATACCATAGTCATCTTAACTACTGGTAGTTAATACCATACCCTTAACTACTGGTAGTTAATACCATCTCTGCTTATGTACTGGTAGTTAATACCATAGTCCTACCCCTTAACTACTGGTAGTTAATACCATAGTCCTACCCTCTAACTACTGGTAGTTAATACCATAGTCCTACCCTTAACTACTGGTAGTTAATACCATAGTCCTAACTACATGGTAATTAATACCATAGTCCTACCCTTAACTACTGGTAGTTAATACCATAGTCCTACCATTAACTACTGGTAGTTAATACTATAGTCCTACCCTTAACTACTGGTAGTTAATACCATAGTCCTACCCTAACTACAGGTAGTTCATACCATAGTCCTACCCTTAACTACTGGTAGTCCCTATATACCATTAACTACTACAGTTAATACCATAGTCCTACCCTAACTGCTGGTAGTTAATACCATAGTTCTCTCCTTAACTACTGGTAGTTAATACCATACCCTTAACTACTGGTAGTTAATACCATAGTCCTACCCCTAACTAGACCAGTTGGTGCATCTTAACTACTGGTAGTTAATACCACCTCTACCATTAGGCTACTGGTAGTTGATACCATACCATTAACTACTGTAGTTCATCCCACCATGCTCGCCTCCCTAACTACTGGTAGTTAATACCAGTAGTCCTACCCTTAACTACTGGTAGTTAATACCATAGTCCTACCCTTAACTACTGGTAGTTAATACCATAGTCCTAACTACTGGTAGTTAATCATAGTCCTACCTTAACGACTGGTAGTTAATACCATAGTCCTAGCCATAACTACTGGTAGTTAATACCATAGTCTTACCCTTAACTACTGGTTGTTAATACCATATTCCCCCCATTAACTACTGGTAGTTAGATACCATAGTCCTACCACTTAACTACTGGTAGTTTTACCATAGTCCTAACTACTGGTAGTTAATACCATAGTCCTATATACTTAACTACTGTAAATGTAGTTAATACCAGTATCCTACAGTATAACTACTGGTAGTTAATACCATAGTGCAGTACCCTTAACTACTGGTAGTTAGTATAGTCCTAGTATAGTGGTAGTTAGTACCATAGTCCTACAGTACTACTGGTAGTTAATACCATAGTCCTACCCAGTAACTACTGGCAGTATAATACAGTATAGCACAGTAACTACTGCTAGTTAATACCATATTCCCTACCAGTAACTACTGGTAGTTATACCATACCCTTAACTACTGGTAGTTAATACCATAGTCCTGCCCTTAACTACTGGTAGTTAATACCATAGTCCTACCCTGCAACTACTGGTAGTTATACCATATAGCCAGTAACTACTGGTAGTTAATACCATAGTCCTACCAGTAACTACTGCAGTACCATAGCACATTAGTGCAGTATAGTAACTACTGGTAGTTAATACCATTCCTACAGTATAACTACTGGTAGTTAATACCATAGTCCTACCCTTAACTACTGGTAGTTAATACCATTATAGTGCAGTACCCTTAACTACTGGTAGTTATACCATAGTCCTACCCTAACTACTGGTAGTTAATACCATAGTCCTACCCTTAACTACTGGTAGTTAATACCATACCCTTAACTACTGGTAGTTAGTATAGCACCTTAACTACTGGTAGTTAAGCACATTATAGTCCAGTATACACCTTAACTACTGGTAGTTAATACCATAGTAACTACTGCAGTTAATACTATAGTCCTACCCTTAACTACTGGTAGTTAATACCAGTATAGTCCTACACCCTACTACTGGTAGTTATACCATACCTTAACTACTGGTAGTTAATACCATATTCCTACCATTAACTACTGGTAGTTGTATACCATACCCTTTAACTACTGGTAGTTAATACCATACCCTTAACTACTGGTAGTTAATACCATAGTCCTGCCCTTAACTACTGGTAGTTAATACCATAGTCCTACCCTGAACTACTGGTAGTTAATACCATAGTCCTACCCTTAACTACTGGTAGTTAATACCATAGTCCTACCCTTAACTACTGGTAGTTAATACCATAGTCCTACCCTTAACTACTGGTAGTTAATACCATAGTCCTACCCTTAACTACTGGTAGTTAATACCATCGTCCTACCCTTAACTACTGGTAGTTAATACCATACCCATTAACTACTGGTAGTTAATACCATAGTCCTACCCTTAACTACTGGTAGTTAATACCATAGTCCTACCCTTAACTACTGGTAGTTAATACCATAGTCCTACCCTTAACTACTGGTAGTTAATACCATACCCTTAACTACTGGTAGTTAATACCATATTCCTACCATTAACTACTGGTAGTTGATACCATACCCATAACTACTGGTAGTTAATACCATACCCTACCCTTAACTACTGGTAGTTAATACCATAGTCCTACCCTTAACTACTGGTAGTTAATACCATAGTCCTACCCTTAACTACTGGTAGTTAATGCCATAGTACCCTAACTACTGGTAGTTTATACCATAGTCCTACCCTTAACTACTGGTAGTTAATACCATTGTCCTACCCTTAACTACTGGTAGTTAATACCATAGTCCTACCCTTAACTACTGGTAGTTAATACCATAGTCCTACCCTTAACTACTGGTAGTTAATACCATATTCCTACCCTTAACTACTGGTAGTTAATACCATAGTCCTACCCTTAACTACTGGTAGTTAATACCATACCCTTAACTACTGGTAGTTTTACCATAGTCCTACCCTTAACTACTGGTAGTTAATACCATACCTACCCTTAACTACTGGTAGTTAATACCATACCCTTAACTACTGGTAGTTAATACCTAGTCCTACCCTTAACTACTGGTAGTTAATACCATAGTCCTACCCTTAACTACTGGTAGTTAATACCATAGTCCTACCCTTAACTACTGGTAGTTAATACCATAGTCCTACCCTTAACTACTGGTAGTTAATACCATAGTCCTACCTTAACTACTGGTAGTTAATACCATAGTCCTACCCTTAACTACTGGTAGTTAATACCATACCCTTAACTACTGGTAGTTAATACCATAGTCCTACCCTTAACTACTGGTAGTTAATACCATAGTCCTACCCTTAACTACTGGTAGTTAATACCATACCCTTAACTACTGGTAGTTAATACCATAGTCCTACCCTTAACTACTGGTAGTTGATACCAGTCCTACCCTTAACTACTGGTAGTTAATACTATAGTCCTACCCTTAACTACTGGTAGTTAATACCATACCCTTAACTACTGGTAGTTAATACCATAGTCCTACCCTTAACTACTGGTAGTTAATACCATATTCCTACCCTTAACTACTGGTAGTTAATACCATAGTCCTACCCTTAACTACTGGTAGTTAATACCATACCCTTAACTACTGGTAGTTAATACCATAGTCCTACCCTTAACTACTGGTAGTTAATACCATAGTCCCCATTAACTACTGGTAGTTAATACATATACCCTTAACTACTGGTAGTTAATACCATAGTCCTAACCTTAACTACTGGTAGTTAATACCATAGTCCTACCATTAACTACTGGTAGTTAATACTATACCCTTAACTACTGGTATACCATAGTCCTACCCTAACTACTGGTAGTTAATACCATAGTCCTACCCTTAACTACTGGTAGTTAATACCATAGTCCTACCCTTAACTACTGGTAGTTAATACCATAGTCCTAACTACTGGTAGTTAATACCATAGTCCTACCCTTAACTACTGGTAGTTAATACCATAGTCCTACCCTTAACTACTGGTAGTTAATACCATACCCTCAACTACTGGTAGTTAATACCATATTCCTACCATTAACTACTGGTAGTTGATACCATACCCTTAACTACTGGTAGTTAATACCATAGTCCTACCCTTAACTACTGGTAGTTAATACCATTGTCCTACCCTTAACTACTGGTAGTTAATACCATACCCTTAACTACTGGTAGTTAATACCATAGTCCTACCCTTAACTTCTGGTAGTTAATACCATACCCTTAACTACTGGTAGTTAATACCATATTCCTACCCTTAACTACTGGTAGTTAATACCATCGTCCTACCCTTAACTACTGGTAGTTAATACCATACCTTAACTACTGGTAGTTAATACCATAGTCCTACCCCTAACTACTGGTAGTTAATACCATAGTCCTACCCTTAACTACTGGTAGTTAATACCATACCCTTAACTACTGGTAGTTAATACCATAGACCTACCCTTAACTACTGGTAGTTAATACCATAGTCCTACCCTTAACTACTGGTAGTTAATACCATAGTCCTAACTACTGGTAGTTAATACCATAGTCCTACCCTTAACTACTGGTAGTTAATACCATAGTCCTACCCCTAACTACTGGTAGTTAATACCATACCCTTAACTACTGCTAGTTAATACCATATTCCTACCATTAACTACTGGTAGTTGATACCATACCCTTAACTACTGGTAGTTAATACCATACCCTTAACTACTGGTAGTTAATACCATAGTCCTGCCCTTAACTACTGGTAGTTAATACCATAGTCCTACCCCTGACTACTGGTAGTTAATACCATAGTCCTAACTACTGGTAGTTAATACCATAGTCCTACCCTTAACTACTGGTAGTTAATACCATAGTCCTACCCTTAACTACTGGTAGTTAATACCATATTCCTACCTCTTAACTACTGGTAGTTAATACCATCGTCCTACCCTTAACTACTGGTAGTTAATACCATACCCTTAACTACTGGTAGTTAATACCATAGTCCTACCCTAACTACTGGTAGTTAATACCATAGTCCTTAATAACTACTGGTAGTTAATACCATAGTCCTACCCCTAACTACTGGTAGTTAATACCATACCCTTAACTACTGGTAGTTAATACCATATTCCTACCATTAACTACTGGTAGTTGATACCATACCCATAACTACTGGTAGTTAATACCATACCCTTAACTACTGGTAGTTAATACCATAGTCCTACCCTTAACTACTGGTAGTTAATACCATAGTCCTACCCTTAACTACTGGTAGTTAATACCATAGTCCTAACTACTGGTAGTTTATACCATAGTCCTACCCTTAACTACTGGTAGTTAATACCATTGTCCTACCATTAACTACTGGTAGTTAATACCATAGTCCTACCCTTAACTACTGGTAGTTAATACCATAGTCCTACCCTTAACTACTGGTAGTTAATGCCATATTCCTACCATTAACTACTGGTAGTTAATACCATAGTCCTACCCTTAACTACTGGTAGTTAATACCATACCATAACTACTGGTAGTTACCATAGTACCCTTAACTACTGGTAGTTACCATACCCTTACTACTGGTAGTTAATCCTACCCTTAACTACTGGTAGTTAATACCATAGTCCTACCCTTAACTACTGGTAGTTAATGCCATAGTCCTACCCTTAACTACTGGTAGTTAATACCATAGTCCTACCATTAACTACTGGTAGTTAATACCATAGTCCTACCCTTAACTACTGGTAGTTGATACCATAGTCCTACCTTAACTACTGGTAGTTAATACCATAGTCCTACCATTAACTACTGGTAGTTAATACCATACCCTTAACTACTGGTAGTTAATACCATAGTCCTACCCTTAACTACTGGTAGTTAATACCATAGTCCTACCATTAACTACTGGTAGTTAATACCATACCCTTAACTACTGGTAGTTAATACCATAGTCCTACCCTTAACTATTGGTGGTTAATACCACAGTCCTACCCTTAACTACTGGTAGTTAATACTATAGTCCTACCTTTAACTACTGGTAGTTAATACCATAGTCCTACCCTTAACTACTGGTAGTTCATACCATAGTCCTACCCTTAACTACTGGTAGTTAATGCCATATTCTACCCTTAACTACTGGTAGTTAATACCATCGTCCTACCCTTAACTACTGGTAGTTAATACCATACCCTTAACTACTGGTAGGTAATACCATAGTCCTACCCTTAACTACTGGTAGTTAATACCATAGTCCTACCATTAACTACTGGTAGTTAATACTATACCCTTAACTACTGGTTGTTAATACCATAGTCCTAACCTTAACTACTGGTAGTTAATACCATAGTCCTACCATTAACTACTGGTAGTTAATACTATACCCTTAACTACTGGTATACCATAGTTAACTACTGGTAGTTAATACCATAGTCCTACCATTAACTACTGGTAGTTAATACCATACCCTTAACTACTGGTAGTTAATACCATAGTCCTACCCTTAACTACTGGTAGTTAATACCATAGTCCTACCCTTAACTACTGGTAGTTAATACCATAGTCCTAACTACTGGTAGTTGATACCATAGTCCTACACTAACTACTGGTAGTTAATACCATAGTCCTACCCTTAACTACTGGTAGTTAATACCATAGTCCTACCCTTAACTACTGGTAGTTAATACCATAGTCCTACCCTTAACTACTGGTAGTTAATACCATACCCTTAACTACTGGTAGTTATTGCCATATACCCTTAACTACTGGTAGTTGATACCATACCCTTACTACTGGTAGTTAATACCATACCCTTAACTACTGGTAGTTAATACCATAGTCCTACCCTTAACTACTGGTAGTTAATACCATAGTCCTACCCTTAACTACTGGTAGTTAATACCATAGTCCTACCATTAACTACTGGTAGTTGCCATAGTCCTACCCTTAACTACTGGTAGTTAATACCATAGTCCTACCATTAACTACTGGTAGTTAATACCATAGTCCTACCCATAACTACTGGTAGTTAATACCATACCCTTAACTACTGGTAGTTAATGCCATAGTCCTACCCTTAACTACTGGTAGTTAATACCATAGTCTACCATTAACTACTGGTAGTTAATACCATAGTCCTACCCTTAACTACTGGTAGTTAATACCATAGTCCTACCATTAACTACTGGTAGTTAATACCATACCCTTAACTACTGGTAGTTAATACCATAGTCCTACCCTTAACTACTGGTAGTTAATACCACCCAGTCCTACCCTTAACTACTGGTAGTTAATACCATATTCCTACCCTTAACTACTGGTAGTTAATACCCATAGTCCTACCCTTAACTACTGGTAGTTAATACCATACCCTTAACTACTGGTAGTTATTACCATAGTCCGACCCTTAACTACTGGTAGTTGATACCATACCCTTACTACTGGTAGTTAATACCATACCCTTAACTACTGGTAGTTAATACCATAGTCTACCCTTAACTACTGGTAGTTAATGCCATAGTCCTACCCTTAACTACTGGTAGTTAATACCATAGTCCTACCATTAACTACTGGTAGTTAATACCATAGTCCTACCCTTAACTACTGGTAGTTGATACCATAGTCCTACCTTTAACTACTGGTAGTTAATACCATAGTCCTACCCTTAACTACTGGTAGTTAATACCATACCCTTAACTACTGGTTGTTAATACCATAGTCCTACCCTTAACTACTGGTAGTTAATACCATAGTCCTACCATTAACTACTGGTAGTTAATACCATACCCTTAACTACTGGTAGTTGTACCATAGTCCTACCCTTAACTATTGGTGGTTAATACCACAGTCCTACCCTTAACTACTGGTAGTTAATACTATAGTCCCTACCCTTAACTACTGGTAGTTAATACCATAGTCCTACCCTTAACTACTGGTAGTTCATACCATAGTCCTACCCTTAACTACTGGTAGTTAATGCCATATTCCTACCCTTAACTACTGGTAGTTAATACCATCGTCCTGCCCTTAACTACTGGTAGTTAATGCCATACCCTTAACTGCTGGTAGGTAATACCATAGTCCTACCCTTAACTGCTGGTAGTTAATGCCATAGTCCTACCATTAACTACTGGTAGTTAATACTATACCATAACTACTGGTTGTTAATACCATAGTCCCCTAACCTTAACTACTGGTAGTTAATGCCATAGTCCTACCATTAAATACTGGTAGTTAATACTATACCCTTAACTACTGGTATACCATAGTCCTACCCTTAACTACTGGTAGTTAATGCCATAGTCCTACCATTAACTACTGGTAGTTAATACCATACCCTTAACTACTGGTAGTTAATACCATAGTACCCTTAACTACTGGTAGTTAATACCATAGTCCCTACCATTAACTACTGGTAGTTAATGCCATAGTCCACTACCTTAACTACTGGTAGTTAATACCATAGCACCCTTAACTACTGGTAGTTAATACCATATTCCTACCATTAACTACTGGTAGTTAATACCATAGTCCTACCCTTAACTACTGGTAGTTAATACCATAGTCCTACCCTTAACTACTGGTAGTTAATACCAGTCCTACCCTGAACTACTGGTAGTTAATGCCATAGTCTAACCAACTGCTGGTAGTTTAATACCCCATAGTTATTACCATACCCTTAACTGCTGGTAGTTAATGCCATGAATCCTACCCTTAACTACTGGTAGTTGATGCCATATTCCTACCCTTAACTACTGGTAGTTAATACCATCATTCCTACCCTTAACTACTGGTAGTTAATGCAATACCCTTAACTACTGGTAGTTAATACCATAGTCCTACCCTTAACTACTGGTAGTTAATACCATAGTCCTACCATTAACTACTGGTAGTTAATACCTAGTCCACCACCCTAGTAACTACTGGTAGTTATTACCATAGTCCTACCATTAACTACTGGTAGTTAATACCTTACCCAACTACTGGTAGTTAATACCATGAAGATCTACCCGCTTAACTGCTGGTAGTTAATGCCACGAGTCTACCCTTAACTACTGCTAGTTAATACTATATTCCCTACCATTAACTACTGGTAGTTGATACCACATACCTACCATAACTACTGGTAGTTCATACCATAGTCCTACCCCATAACTACTGGTAGTTAATGCCATGCTACCCTTAACTGCTGGTAGTTAATACCCGTTAGTTACTACTGGTAGTTAGTGCCTACCATAACTGCTGGTAGTTAATGCCGTAGTCCTACCACATAACTACTGGTAGGTTGAATCTACCTTGGTAGTTAATGCTATACCCATAACTACTGGTTGTTAATACCATAGTCCTAACCTTAACTGCTGGTAGTTAATACCATAGTCCTACCCCGCTTGGCACTGGTAGTTATTACTATACCCTTAACTACTGGTATGCCATAGTCCTACCCTTAACTGCTGGTAGTTAATGCCATAGTCCTACCATTAACTACTGGTAGTTAATACCATATCCTACTGGTAGTTAATACCATCCTACCCTTAACTACTGGTAGTTAATACCCATATTCCACCATTAACTACTGGTAGTTAATACCATACCCTTAACTACTGGTAGTTGATGCCATACCCTTAACTACTGGTAGTTAATACCATAGTCCCTACCCTTAACTACTGGTAGTTAATACCATAGTCTACCCTTAACTACTGGTAGTTAATGCCATAGTCCTACCCTTGCTACTGGTAGTTAATGCCATAGTCCTACCATTAACTACTGGTAGTTTATACCATAGTCCTACCCTTAACTACTGGTAGTTAATACCAGTTCCTCCCCTTGACCTGGTAGTTAATACCTACCCTTAACTACTGGTAGTTAATGCCATAGTCTATCCTTAACTACTGGTAGTTAATGCATAGTCCTACCCTTAACTACTGGTAGTTAATGCCATATTCCATAACTACTGGTAGTTAATACTATAGTCTACCCTTAACTACAACTGTCCTACCCTTAACTACTGGTAGTTCATGCCATAGTCCTACCCTTAACTACTGGTAGTTAATGCCATGATTCCTACCCTTAACTACTGGTAGTTGATACGCCATCGTCTACCATTAACTACTGGTAGTTGATTTGTTAATACCGCCAGTCTACCCTTAACTACTGGTAGTTAATACCATGAATCCTACCGTGGCTACTGGTAGTTAATGCTATACCCTTAACTACTGGTATACCATAGTCCGCCGTAACTACTGGTGAGTTAATACCATAGTCCTACCATTAACTACTGGTAGTTAATGCCATACCCTTAACTACTGGTAGTTAATACCATGAATCCTACCCTTAACTGCTGGTAGTTAATACCATAGTCCTACCATTGCTGCTGGTAGTTAATGCCATAGTCCTACCCTTAATTGCTGGTAGTTGATACCATAGTCCTACACTTAACTACTGGTAGTTAATACCATGATCCTACCCTTAACTACTGGTAGTTAATACCATACCATAACTACTGGTTATTAGCTACCATTAGTCCTACCCTTAACTACTGGTAGTTAATACCATGAATCCTACCCTTAACTACTGGTAGTTAATACCATAGTCCTACCCTTAACTACTGGTAGTTAATACCATGAATCTACCCTTAACTACTGGTAGTTAATACCATGTCCTCCCCTTAACTACTGGTAGTTAATACCATACCCTTAACTACTGGTAGTTAATACCATAATCCTACCCTTAACTACTGATAGTTCATGCCATAGTCCTACCCTTAACTGCTGGTAGTTGATACCATAGTCCTACATAACTACTGGTAGTTAATACCATAATCCCTACCATTAACTACTGGTAGTTAATACCATACCCTTAACTACTGGTAGTTAATACCATAGTCCTACCCTTAACTACTGGTAGTTAATACCATAGTCCTACCATTAACTACTGGTAGTTAATACCATAGCCTACCCATAACTACTGGTAGTTGATACCATAGTCCTACCATTAACTACTGGTAGTTAATACCTAGTCCTACCCTTAACTACTGGTAGTTAATACCATAGTCCTACCCTTAACTACTGGTAGTTAATACCATAGTCCTACCCTTAACTACTGGTAGTTAATACCATACCCTTAACTACTGGTAGTTATTACCATGAATCCGACCCTTAACTACTGGTAGTTGATACCATACCCTTACTACTGGTAGTTAATACCATACCATAACTACTGGTAGTTAATACCATAGTCCTACCCTTAACTACTGGTAGTTAATACCATAGTCCTACCCTTAACTACTGGTAGTTAATACCATAGTCCCTACCATTAACTACTGGTAACCTCTACCCTTAACTACTGGTAGTTGATACCATAGTCCTACCCTTAACTACTGGTAGTTAATACCATAGTCCTACCACTTAACTACTGGTAGTTAATACCATCGTCCTACCCTTAACTACTGGTAGTTAATACCATACCCTTAACTACTGGTAGGTAATACCATAGTCCTACCCTTAACTACTGGTAGTTAATACCATAGTCCTACCATTAACTACTGGTAGTTAATACTATACCCTTAACTACTGGTTGTTAATACCATAGTCTACCCTTAACTACTGGTAGTTAATACTATACCCTTAACTACTGGTTGTTAATACCATAGTCCTAACCTTAACTACTGGTAGTTGATACCATACCCTTACTACTGGTAGTTAATACCATACCCTTAACTACTGGTAGTTAATACCATAGTCCTACCCTTAACTACTGGTAGTTAATACCATAGTCCTACCCTTAACTACTGGTAGTTAATACCATAGTCCTACCATTAACTACTGGTAGTTAATACCATAGTCCTACCCTTAACTACTGGTAGTTGATACCATAGTCCTACCCTTAACTACTGGTAGTTAATACCATAGTCCTACCCTTAACTACTGGTAGTTAATACCATCGTCCTACCCTTAACTACTGGTAGTTAATACCATACCCTTAACTACTGGTTGTTAATACCATAGTCCTACCCTTAACTACTGGTAGTTAATACCATAGTCCTACCATTAACTACTGGTAGTTAATACCATAGTCCTACCCTTAACTACTGGTAGTTAATACCATAGTCCTACCATTAACTACTGGTAGTTAATACCATACCCTTAACTACTGGTAGTTAATACCATAGTCCTACCCTTAACTATTGGTGGTTAATACCACAGTCCTACCCTTAACTACTGGTAGTTAATACTATAGTCCTACCCTTAACTACTGGTAGTTAATACCATAGTCCTACCCTTAACTACTGGTAGTTCATACCATAGTCCTACCTTAACTACTGGTAGTTAATACCATCGTCCTACCCTTAACTACTGGTAGTTAATACCATACCCTTAACTACTGGTAGGTAATACCATAGTCCTACCCTTAACTACTGGTAGTTAATACCATAGTCCTACCATTAACTACTGGTAGTTAATACTATACCCTTAACTACTGGTTGTTAATACCATAGTCCTAACCTTAACTACTGGTAGTTAATACCATTGTCCTACCATTAACTACTGGTAGTTAATACTATACCCTTAACTACTGGTATACCATAGTCCTACCCTTAACTACTGGTAGTTAATACCATAGTCCTACCATTAACTACTGGTAGTTAATACCATACCCTTAACTACTGGTAGTTAATACCATAGTCCTACCCATTAACTACTGGTAGTTAATACCATAGTCCTACCATTAACTACTGGTAGTTAATACCATAGTCCTACCCTTAACTACTGGTAGTTGATACCATAGTCCTACACTTAACTACTGGTAGTTAATACCATAGTCCTACCCTTAACTACTGGTAGTTAATACCATAGTCCTACCCTTAACTACTGGTAGTTAATACCATAGTCCTACCCTTAACTACTGGTAGTTAATACCATATACTACCATTAACTACTGGTAGTTAATACCATAGTCCTCCCTTAACTACTGGTAGTTAATACCATACCCTTAACTACTGGTAGTTAATACCATAGTCTACCCTTAACTACTGGTAGTTAATACTATAGTCCTACCCTTAACTACTGGTAGTTAATACCATAGTCCTACCCTTAACTACTGGTAGTTAATACTATAGTCCTACCCTTAACTACTGGTAGTTAATACCATAGTCCTACCCTTAACTACTGGTAGTTCATACCATAGTCCTACCCTTAACTACTGGTAGTTAATGCCATATTCCTACCCTTAACTACTGGTAGTTAATACCATCGTCCTACCATTAACTACTGGTAGTTAACTACCATAGTCCTACCCTTAACTACTGGTAGTTAATACCATAGTCCTACCATTAACTACTGGTAGTTAATACTATACCCATTAACTACTGGTATACCATAGTCCTACCCTTAACTACTGGTAGTTAATACCATAGTCCTACCATTAACTACTGGTAGTTAATACCATAGTCCTACCCTTAACTACTGGTAGTTAATACCATAGTCCTACCCTTAACTACTGGTAGTTAATACCATAGTCCTACCATTAACTACTGGTAGTTAATACCATAGTCCTACCCTTAATTACTGGTAGTTGATACCATAGTCCTACACTTAACTACTGGTAGTTTAATAGTCCTACCCTTAACTACTGGTAGTCCTACCCTTAACTACTGGTAGTTAATACCATAGTCCTACCCTTAACTACTGGTAGTTAATACCATAGTCCTACCCTTAACTACTGGTAGTTAATACCATAGTCCTACCCTTAACTACTGGTAGTTAATACCATAGTCCTACCCTTAACTACTGGTAGTTAATATTATAGTCCTACCCTTAACTACTGGTAGTTAATACCATACTACCCTTAACTACTGGTAGTTAATACCATACTGGTAGTACCATAGTCCCCTTAACTACTGGTAGTTAATACTATACATAACTACTGGTAGTTGATACCATAGTCCTACACTTAACTACTGGTAGTTAATACTATAGTCCTACCATTAACTACTGGTAGTTAATACCATACCCTTAACTACTGGTAGTTAATACCATAGTCCTACCCTTAACTACTGGTAGTTAATACCATAGTCCTACCATTAACTACTGGTAGTTAATACCATAGTCTACCCTTAACTACTGGTAGTTGACCCTACACTTAACTACTGGTAGTTAATACCATAGTCCTACCCTTAACTACTGGTAGTTAATACCATACTACCTTAACTACTGGTAGTTAATACCATAGTCCTACCCTTAACTACTGGTAGTTAATACCATAGTCCTACCCTTAACTACTGGTAGTTAATACCATAGTCCTACCCTTAACTACTGGTAGTTAATACCATAGTCCTACCCTTAACTACTGGTAGTTAATACCATAGTCCTACCCTTAACTACTGGTAGTTAATACCATAGTCCTACCCTTAACTACTGGTAGTTAATACCATAGTCTACCCTTAACTACTGGTAGTTAATATCCCCTTAACTACTGTATGTAGTCCTACCCTTAACTACTGGTAGTTA
>NW_026290790.1:222500-237705 GCF_023373465.1 Oncorhynchus keta
AGTGATAATGCCCAAGAATAGATATTTATTTGAATAGCTTTACTGAAGTGATAATGCCCAAGAATAGATATTTATTTGAATAGCTTTATTGCAGTGATAATGCCCAAGAATATATATTTATTTGAATAGCCTTACTGAAGTGATAATGCCCAAGAATAGATATTTATTTGAATAGCCTTATTGCAGTGATAATGCCCAAGAATAGATATTTATTTGAATAGCCTTACTGAAGTGATCATGCCCAAGAAGCCGGTGTTTGGATGATATATTGGCTTGGATGTTGTCCAAGAGAATGATCACTGTTATACTTAACGGGTTACCAATAATCTCCAATAATGATTTTACACATCTTCATTAAAACATGGATAAATTATTTGAATCATACTACTTCATCCTTTCACAACATGTAGCCCTTATTGACAAAAATCTAGGATTGATACCTTGCCGGCTGGTTGTTCGAATAAATATTTATTTGCCACGGTCTTCCTCCTCTTCATCTGAAGAGAGGCGAGAAGGATCAGAGGACCAATATGCGGCGTGGTGTGTGTTCATAGTGAATTTTAATAAAGAAAACACTGAACACTGCAACACTATACAAAGGAGTAACCAAAAACATTTTTAAAATTTTTATTTTTTTATTTCACCTTTATTTAACCAGGTAGGCTAGTTGAGAAACAAGTTCTCATTTGCAACTGCGACCTGACCAAGATAAAGCATAGCAGCGTGAACAGACAACACAAAGTTACACATGGAGTAAACAAAGTCAATAACACAGTCAATAACACAGTAGAAAAAAGGAGGAGAATAATTTATTTGCATATACACTGGAGTGATAAATGATCAGATGGTCATGTACAGGTAGAGATACTAGAGTGATAAATGATCAGATGGTCATGTACAGGTAGAGATACTTAGAGTGATAAATGAATTTTAGAGATACTTAGAGTGATAATGAGATGGTATGTACAGGTAGAGATACTAGAGTGATAAATGATCAGATGGTCATGTACAGGTAGAGATACTAGAGTGATAAATGATCAGATGGTCATGTACAGGTAGAGATACTAGAGTGATAAATGATCAGATGGTCATGTACAGGTAGAGATACTAGAGTGATAAATGATCAGATGGTCATGTACAGGTAGAGATACTAGAGTGATAAATGATCAGATGATCATGTACAGGTAGAGATACTAGAGTGGTAAATGATCAGATGGTCATGTACAGGTAGAGATACTAGAGTGATAAATGATCAGATGGTCATGTACAGGTAGAGATACTAGAGTGATAAATGATCAGATAGTCATGTACAGGTAGAGATACTGATAGTGATAAATGATCAGATGGTCATGTACAGGTAGAGATACTGATAGTGATAAATGATCAGATGGTCATGTACAGGTAGAGATACTAGAGTGATAAATGATCAGATGGTCATGTACAGATAGAGATACTGATAGTGATAAATGATCAGATGGTCATGTACAGGTAGAGATACTAGAGTGATAAATGATCAGATGGTCATGTACAGGTAGAGATACTAGAGTGATAAATGATCAGATGGTCATGTACAGGTAGAGATACTAGAGTGATAAATGATCAGATGGTGAGGTAGAGATACTAAATGATCAGATGGTCATGTACAGGTAGAGATACTAGAGTGATAAATGATCATGATAGGTCATGATACAGGTAGAGATACTAGAGTGATAAATGATCAGATGGTCATGTACAGGTAGAGATACTAGAGTGGTAAATGATCAGATGGTCATGTACAGGTAGAGTAGAGATACTGTATAGAGTGATAAATGATCAGATGGTCATGTACAGGTAGAGATACTAGAGTGATAAATGATCAGATGGTCATGTACAGGTAGAGATACTAGAGTGATAAATGATCAGATGGTCATGTACAGGTAGAGATACTAGAGTGGTAAATGATCAGATGGTCATGTACAGGTAGAGATACTAGAGTGATAAATGATCAGATGGTCAGGTGTACAGGTAGAGATACTAGAGTGATAAATGATCAGATGGTCATGTACAGGTAGAGATACTAGAGTGATAAATGATCAGATGGTCATGTACAGGTAGAGATACTAGAGTGATAAATGATCAGATGGTCATGTACAGGTAGAGATACTAGAGTGATAAATGATCAGATGGTCATGTACAGGTAGAGATACTAGAGTGATAAATGATCAGATGGTCATGTACAGGTAGAGATACTAGAGTGATAAATGATCAGATGGTCATGTACAGGTAGAGATACTAGAGTGATAAATGATCAGATGGTCATGTACAGGTAGAGATACTAGAGTGATAAATGATCAGATGGTCATGTACAGGTAGAGATACTAGAGTGGTAAATGATCAGATGGTCATGTACAGGTAGAGATACTAGAGTGATAAATGATCAGATGGTCATGTACAGGTAGAGATACTAGAGTGATAAATGATCAGATGGTCATGTCACTAGAGTGATAAATGATCAGATGGGTAGAGATACTAGAGTGATAAATGATCAGATGGTCATGTACAGGTAGAGATAGATAAATGATACTAGAGTGATAAATGATCAGATGGTCATGTACAGGTAGAGATACTAGAGTGGTAAATGATCAGAAGGTCATGTACAGGTAGAGATACTAGAGTGATAAATGATCAGATGGTCATGTACAGGTAGAGATACTGGTAGTGATAAATGATCAGATGGTCATGTACAGGTAGAGATACTAGAGTGATAAATGATCAGATGGTCATGTACAGGTAGAGATACTAGGTGTAAATGATAAATGATACTGTGTGATAAATGATGGTCATGTACAGGTAGAGATACTGATAGTGATAAATGATCAGATGGTCATGTACAGGTAGAGATACTAGAGTGATAAATGATCAGATGGTCATGTACAGGTAGAGATACTAGAGTGATAAATGATCAGATGGTCATGTACAGGTAGAGATACTATAGTGATAAATGATCAGATGGTCATGTACAGGTAGAGATACTAGAGTGATAAATGATCAGATGGTCATGTACAGGTAGAGATACTAGAGTGATAAATGATCAGATGGTCATGTACAGGTAGAGATACTAGAGTGATAAATGATCAGATGGTCATGTACAGGTAGAGATACTAGAGTGATAAATGATCAGATGGTCATGTACAGGTAGAGATACTAGAGTGATAAATGATCAGATGGTCATGTACAGGTAGAGATACTAGAGTGATAAATGATCAGATGGTCATGTACAGGATACTAGAGATACTGAGGTAGTGATAAATGATCAGATGGTCATGTACAGGTAGAGATACTGATAGTGATAAATGATCAGATGGTCATGTACAGGTAGAGATACTAGAGTGATAAATGATCAGATGGTCATGTACAGGTAGAGATACTAGAGTGATAAATGATCAGATGGTCATGTACAGGTAGAGATACTAGAGTGATAAATGATCAGATGGTCATGTACAGGTAGAGATACTAGAGTGATAAATGATCAGATGGTCATGTACAGGTAGAGATACTAGAGTGATAAATGATCAGATGGTCATGTACAGGTAGAGATACTAGAGTGATAAATGATCAGATGGTCATGTACAGGTAGAGTAGATAAATGATCAGATGGTCATGTACAGGTAGAGATGATAGTGATAAATGATCAGATGGTCATGTACAGGTAGAGATACTAGTAGTGATAAATGATCAGATGGGCATGTACAGGTAGAGATACTAGAGTGATAAATGATCAGATGGTCATGTACAGGTAGAGATACTGAGGTAGAGTGATAAATGATCAGATGATCATGTACAGGTAGAGATACTAGGTGATAAATGATCAGATGGTCATGTACAGGTAGAGATACTAGAGTGATAAATGATCAGATGGTCATGTACAGGTAGAGATACTAGAGTGGTAAATGATCAGATGGTCATGTACAGGTAGAGATACTGATAGTGATAAATGATCAGATGATCATGTACAGGTAGAGATACTAGAGTGATAAATGATCAGATGGTCATGTACAGGTAGAGATACTGATAGTGATAAATGATCAGATGGTCATGTACAGGTAGAGATACTAGAGTGATAAATGATCAGATGGTCATGTACAGGTAGAGATACTGGTAGTGATAAATGATCAGATGGTCATGTACAGGTAGAGATACTAGAGTGATAAATGATCAGATGGTCATGTACAGGTAGAGATACTGGTAAAGTGATAAATGATCAGAAGGTCATGTACAGGTAGAGATACTGGTAGTGATAAATGATCAGATGGTCATGTACAGGTAGAGATACTGGTAGTGATAAATGATCAGATGGTCATGTACAGGTAGAGATACTGATAGTGATAAATGATCAGATGGTCATGTACAGGTAGAGATACTAGAGTGATAAATGATCAGATGGTCATGTACAGGTAGAGATACTAGAGTGATAAATGATCAGATGGTCATGTACAGGTAGAGATACTAGAGTGATAAATGATCAGAAGGTCATGTACAGGTAGAGATACTAGAGTGATAAATGATCAGATGGTCATGTACAGGTAGAGATAATAGAGTGATAAATGATCAGATGGTCATGTACAGGTAGAGATAATAGAGTGATAAATGATCAGATGGTCATGTTCAGGTAGAGATACTAGAGTGATAAATGATCAGATGGTCATGTACAGGTAGAGATACTGATAGTGATAAATGATCAGATGGTCATGTACAGGTAGAGATACTGATAGTGATAAATGATCAGATGGGCATGTACAGGTAGAGATACTGGTAGTGATAAATGATCAGATGGGCATGTACAGGTAGAGATACTGGTAGTGGTAAATGATCAGAGGGTCATGTACAGGTAGAGATACTGGTAGTGGTAAATGATCAGATGGTCATGTACAGGTAGAGATACTAGAGTGATAAATGATCAGATGGGCATGTACAGGTAGAGATACTGGTAGTGATAAATGATCAGATGGGCATGTACAGGTAGAGATACTGGTAGTGGTAAATGATCAGAGGGTCATGTACAGGTAGAGATACTAGAGTGATAAATGATCAGATGGTCATGTACAGGTAGAGATAATAGAGTGATAAATGATCAGATGGGCATGTACAGGTAGAGATACTAGAGTGATAAATGATCAGATGGTCATGTACAGGTAGAGATACTGGAGTGATAAATGATCAGATGGTCATGTACAGGTAGAGATAATAGAGTGATAAATGATCAGATGGTCATGTACAGGTAGAGATACTGGTAGTGATAAATGATCAGATGGTCATGTACAGGTAGAGATACTGGAGTGATAAATGATCAGATGGTCATGTACAGGTAGAGATAATAGAGTGGTAAATGATCAGATGGTCATGTACAGGTAGAGATAATAGAGTGATAAATGATCAGATGGTCATGTACAGGTAGAGATACTAGAGTGATAAATGATCAGATGGTCATGTACAGGTAGAGATACTAGAGTGATAAATGATCAGATGGTCATGTACAGGTAGAGATACTAGAGTGATAAATGATCAGATGGTCATGTACAGGTAGAGATACTGGTAGTGATAAATGATCAGATGGTCATGTACAGGTAGAGATACTAGAGTGATAAATGATCAGATGGTCATGTACAGGTAGAGATACTAGAGTGATAAATGATCAGATGGTCATGTACAGGTAGAGATACTAGAGTGATAAATGATCAGATGGTCATGTACAGGTAGAGATACTGATAGTGATAAATGATCAGATGCTCATGTACAGGTAGAGATACTAGAGTGATAAATGATCAGATGGTCATGTACAGGTAGAGATACTAGAGTGATAAATGATCAGATGGTCATGTACAGGTAGAGATACTAGAGTGATAAATGATCAGATGGTCATGTACAGGTAGAGATACTAGAGTGATAAATGATCAGATGGTCATGTACAGGTAGAGATACTAGAGTGGTAAATGATCAGATGGTCATGTACAGGTAGAGATACTAGAGTGATAAATGATCAGATGGTCATGTACAGGTAGAGATACTAGAGTGATAAATGATCAGATGGTCATGTACAGGTAGAGATACTGATAGTGATAAATGATCAGATGGTCATGTACAGGTAGAGATACTAGAGTGATAAATGATCAGATGGTCATGTACAGGTAGAGATACTAGAGTGATAAATGATCAGATGGTCATGTACAGGTAGAGATACTGGAGTGATAAATGATCAGATGGTCATGTACAGGTAGAGATACTAGAGTGATAAATGATCAGATGGTCATGTACAGGTAGAGATACTAGAGTGATAAATGATCAGATGGTCATGTACAGGTAGAGATACTAGAGTGATAAATGATCAGATGGTCATGTACAGGTAGAGATACTGGTAGTGATAAATGATCAGATGGTCATGTACAGGTAGAGATACTGGTAGTGATAAATGATCAGATGGTCATGTACAGGTAGAGATACTAGAGTGATAAATGATCAGATGGTCATGTACAGGTAGAGATACTAGAGTGATAAATGATCAGATGGTCATGTACAGGTAGAGATACTAGAGTGATAAATGATCAGATGGTCATGTACAGGTAGAGATACTAGAGTGATAAATGATCAGATGGTCATGTACAGGTAGAGATACTGATAGTGATAAATGATCAGATGGTCATGTACAGGTAGAGATACTAGAGTGATAAATGATCAGATGGTCATGTACAGGTAGAGATACTAGAGTGATAAATGATCAGATGGTCATGTACAGGTAGAGATAATAGAGTGATAAATGATCAGATGGTCATGTACAGGTAGAGATACTGATAGTGATAAATGATCAGATGGTCATGTACAGGTAGAGATAGTGATAAATGATCAGATGGTCATGTACAGGTAGAGATACTGATAGTGATAAATGATCAGATGGTCATGTACAGGTAGAGATACTGATAGTGATAAATGATCAGATGGTCATGTACAGGTAGAGATACTAGAGTGATAAATGATCAGATGGTCATGTACAGGTAGAGATACTAGTGTGATAAATGATCAGATGGTCATGTACAGGTAGAGATACTAGAGTGATAAATGATCAGATGGTCATGTACAGGTAGAGATACTAGAGTGATAAATGATCAGATGGTCATGTACAGGTAGAGATACTAGAGTGATAAATGATCAGATGGTCATGTACAGGTAGAGATACTAGAGTGATAAATGATCAGATGGTCACATGTGCAGGTAGAGATACTGGTAGTGATAAATGATCAGATGGTCATGTACAGGTAGAGATACTAGAGTGATAAATGATCAGATGGTCATGTACAGGTAGAGATACTGATAGTGATAAATGATCAGATGGTCATGTACAGGTAGAGATACTAGAGTGATAAATGATCAGATGGTCATGTACAGGTAGAGATACTAGAGTGATAAATGATCAGATGGTCATGTACAGGTAGAGATACTAGAGTGATAAATGATCAGATGGTCATGTACAGGTAGAGATACTAGAGTGATAAATGATCAGATGGTCATGTACAGGTAGAGATACTAGAGTGATAAATGATCAGATGGTCATGTACAGGTAGAGATACTAGAGTGATAAATGATCAGATGGTCATGTACAGGTAGAGATACTAGAGTGATAAATGATCAGATGGTCATGTACAGGTAGAGATACTAGAGTGATAAATGATCAGATGGTCATGTACAGGTAGAGATACTAGAGTGATAAATGATCAGATGGTCATGTACAGGTAGAGATACTAGAGTGATAAATGATCAGATGGTCATGTACAGGTAGAGATACTAGAGTGATAAATGATCAGATGGTCATGTACAGGTAGAGATACTAGAGTGATAAATGATCAGATGGTCATGTACAGGTAGAGATACTGGTAGTGATAAATGATCAGATGGTCATGTACAGGTAGAGATACTAGAGTGATAAATGATCAGATGGTCATGTACAGGTAGAGATACTAGAGTGATAAATGATCAGATGGTCATGTACAGGTAGAGATACTAGAGTGATAAATGATCAGATGGTCATGTACAGGTAGAGATACTAGAGTGATAAATGATCAGATGGTCATGTACAGGTAGAGATACTAGAGTGATAAATGATCAGATGGTCATGTACAGGTAGAGATACTAGAGTGATAAATGATCAGATGGTCATGTACAGGTAGAGATACTAGAGTGATAAATGATCAGATGGTCATGTACAGGTAGAGATACTAGAGTGATAAATGATCAGAAGGTCATGTACAGGTAGAGATACTAGAGTGATAAATGATCAGATGGTCATGTACAGGTAGAGATACTAGAGTGATAAATGATCAGATGGTCATGTACAGGTAGAGATACTAGAGTGATAAATGATCAGATGGTCATGTACAGGTAGAGATACTAGAGTGATAAATGATCAGAAGGTCATGTACAGGTAGAGATAATAGAGTGGTAAATGATCAGATGGTCATGTACAGGTAGAGATAATAGAGTGATAAATGATCAGATGGTCATGTACAGGTAGAGATAATAGAGTGATAAATGATCAGATGGTCATGTTCAGGTAGAGATACTAGAGTGATAAATGATCAGATGGTCATGTACAGGTAGAGATACTAGAGTGATAAATGATCAGATGGTCATGTACAGGTAGAGATACTAGAGTGATAAATGATCAGATGGTCATGTACAGGTAGAGATACTAGAGTGGTAAATGATCAGATGGTCATGTACAGGTAGAGATACTAGAGTGATAAATGATCAGATGGTCATGTACAGGTAGAGATACTGATAGTGATAAATGATCAGATGGTCATGTACAGGTAGAGATACTGATAGTGATAAATGATCAGATGGTCATGTACAGGTAGAGATACTAGAGTGATAAATGATCAGATGGTCATGTACAGGTAGAGATACTAGAGTGATAAATGATCAGATGGTCATGTACAGGTAGAGATACTAGAGTGATAAATGATCAGATGGTCATGTACAGGTAGAGATACTAGAGTGATAAATGATCAGATGGTCATGTACAGGTAGAGATACTGATAGTGATAAATGATCAGAAGGTCATGTACAGGTAGAGATACTAGAGTGGTAAATGATCAGATGGTCATGTACAGGTAGAGATACTGATAGTGATAAATGATCAGATGGTCATGTACAGGTAGAGATACTAGAGTGATAAATGATCAGATGGTCATGTACAGGTAGAGATACTAGAGTGATAAATGATCAGATGGTCATGTACAGGTAGAGATACTAGAGTGATAAATGATCAGATGGTCATGTACAGGTAGAGATACTAGAGTGATAAATGATCAGATGGTCATGTACAGGTAGAGATACTAGAGTGATAAATGATCAGATGGTCATGTACAGGTAGAGATACTGATAGTGATAAATGATCAGATGGTCATGTACAGGTAGAGATACTAGAGTGATAAATGATCAGATGGTCATGTACAGGTAGAGATACTAGAGTGATAAATGATCAGATGGTCATGTACAGGTAGAGATACTGATAGTGATAAATGATCAGATGGTCATGTACAGGTAGAGATACTAGAGTGATAAATGATCAGATGGTCATGTACAGGTAGAGATACTAGAGTGATAAATGATCAGATGGTCATGTACAGGTAGAGATACTAGAGTGATAAATGATCAGATGGTCATGTACAGGTAGAGATACTAGAGTGATAAATGATCAGATGGTCATGTACAGGTAGAGATACTAGAGTGATAAATGATCAGATGGTCATGTACAGGTAGAGATACTAGAGTGATAAATGATCAGATGGTCATGTACAGGTAGAGATACTAGAGTGATAAATGATCAGATGGTCATGTACAGGTAGAGATACTGGTAGTGATAAATGATCAGATGGTCATGTACAGGTAGAGATACTAGAGTGATAAATGATCAGATGGTCATGTACAGGTAGAGATACTAGAGTGATAAATGATCAGATGGTCATGTACAGGTAGAGATACTAGAGTGATAAATGATCAGATGGTCATGTACAGGTAGAGATACTAGAGTGATAAATGATCAGATGGTCATGTACAGGTAGAGATACTAGAGTGATAAATGATCAGATGGTCATGTACAGGTAGAGATACTAGAGTGATAAATGATCAGATGGTCATGTACAGGTAGAGATACTAGAGTGATAAATGATCAGATGGTCATGTACAGGTAGAGATACTAGAGTGATAAATGATCAGATGGTCATGTACAGGTAGAGATACTAGAGTGATAAATGATCAGATGGTCATGTACAGGTAGAGATACTAGAGTGATAAATGATCAGATGGTCATGTACAGGTAGAGATACTAGAGTGATAAATGATCAGATGGTCATGTACAGGTAGAGATACTAGAGTGATAAATGATCAGAAGGTCATGTACAGGTAGAGATACTAGAGTGATAAATGATCAGATGGTCATGTACAGGTAGAGATACTAGAGTGATAAATGATCAGATGGTCATGTACAGGTAGAGATACTAGAGTGATAAATGATCAGATGGTCATGTACAGGTAGAGATACTGATAGTGATAAATGATCAGATGGTCATGTACAGGTAGAGATACTAGAGTGATAAATGATCAGATGGTCATGTACAGGTAGAGATACTAGAGTGATAAATGATCAGATGGTCATGTACAGGTAGAGATACTAGAGTGGTAAATGATCAGATGGTCATGTACAGGTAGAGATACTAGAGTGATAAATGATCAGATGGTCATGTACAGGTAGAGATACTGATAGTGATAAATGATCAGATGGTCATGTACAGGTAGAGATACTGATAGTGATAAATGATCAGATGGTCATGTACAGGTAGAGATACTAGAGTGATAAATGATCAGATGGTCATGTACAGGTAGAGATACTAGAGTGATAAATGATCAGATGGTCATGTACAGGTAGAGATACTAGAGTGATAAATGATCAGATGGTCATGTACAGGTAGAGATACTAGAGTGATAAATGATCAGATGGTCATGTACAGGTAGAGATACTGATAGTGATAAATGATCAGAAGGTCATGTACAGGTAGAGATACTAGAGTGGTAAATGATCAGATGGTCATGTACAGGTAGAGATACTGATAGTGATAAATGATCAGATGGTCATGTACAGGTAGAGATACTAGAGTGATACATGATCAGATGGTCATGTACAGGTAGAGATACTAGAGTGATACATGATCAGATGGTCATGTACAGGTAGAGATACTAGAGTGATAAATGATCAGATGGTCATGTACAGGTAGAGATACTAGAGTGATAAATGATCAGATGGTCATGTACAGGTAGAGATACTAGAGTGATAAATGATCAGATGGTCATGTACAGGTAGAGATACTAGAGTGGTAAATGATCAGAAGGTCATGTACAGGTAGAGATACTAGAGTGATAAATGATCAGATGGTCATGTACAGGTAGAGATACTGGTAGTGATAAATGATCAGATGGTCATGTACAGGTAGAGATACTGATAGTGATAAATGATCAGATGGTCATGTACAGGTAGAGATACTAGAGTGATAAATGATCAGATGGTCATGTACAGGTAGAGATACTAGAGTGATAAATGATCAGATGGTCATGTACAGGTAGAGATACTAGAGTGATAAATGATCAGATGGTCATGTACAGGTAGAGATACTAGAGTGATAAATGATCAGATGGTCATGTACAGGTAGAGATACTGATAGTGATAAATGATCAGAAGGTCATGTACAGGTAGAGATACTAGAGTGATAAATGATCAGATGGTCATGTACAGGTAGAGATACTGATAGTGATAAATGATCAGATGGTCATGTACAGGTAGAGATACTAGAGTGATAAATGATCAGATGGTCATGTACAGGTAGAGATACTAGAGTGATAAATGATCAGATGGTCATGTACAGGTAGAGATACTAGAGTGATAAATGATCAGATGGTCATGTACAGGTAGAGATACTAGAGTGATAAATGATCAGATGGTCATGTACAGGTAGAGATACTAGAGTGATAAATGATCAGATGGTCATGTACAGGTAGAGATACTGATAGTGATAAATGATCAGATGGTCATGTACAGGTAGAGATACTAGAGTGATAAATGATCAGATGGTCATGTACAGGTAGAGATACTGATAGTGATAAATGATCAGATGGTCATGTACAGGTAGAGATACTGATAGTGATAAATGATCAGATGGTCATGTACAGGTAGAGATACTAGAGTGATAAATGATCAGATGGTCATGTACAGGTAGAGATACTAGAGTGATAAATGATCAGATGGTCATGTACAGGTAGAGATACTAGAGTGATAAATGATCAGATGGTCATGTACAGGTAGAGATACTAGAGTGATAAATGATCAGATGGTCATGTACAGGTAGAGATACTAGAGTGATAAATGATCAGATGGTCATGTACAGGTAGAGATACTGATAGTGATAAATGATCAGATGGTCATGTACAGGTAGAGATACTAGAGTGATAAATGATCAGATGGTCATGTACAGGTAGAGATACTAGAGTGATAAATGATCAGATGGTCATGTACAGGTAGAGATACTAGAGTGATAAATGATCAGATGGTCATGTACAGGTAGAGATACTAGAGTGATAAATGATCAGATGGTCATGTACAGGTAGAGATACTAGAGTGATAAATGATCAGATGGTCATGTACAGGTAGAGATACTGGTAGTGATAAATGATCAGATGGTCATGTACAGGTAGAGATACTGATAGTGATAAATGATCAGATGGTCATGTACAGGTAGAGATACTAGAGTGATAAATGATCAGATGGTCATGTACAGGTAGAGATACTAGAGTGATAAATGATCAGATGGTCATGTACAGGTAGAGATACTAGAGTGATAAATGATCAGATGGTCATGTACAGGTAGAGATACTAGAGTGGTAAATGATCAGATGGTCATGTACAGGTAGAGATACTAGAGTGATAAATGATCAGATGGTCATGTACAGGTAGAGATACTAGAGTGATAAATGATCAGATGGTCATGTACAGGTAGAGATACTGAGAGTGATAAATGATCAGATGGTCATGTACAGGTAGAGATACTGATAGTGATAAATGATCAGAAGGTCATGTACAGGTAGAGATACTGATAGTGATAAATGATCAGATGGTCATGTACAGGTAGAGATACTAGAGTGATAAATGATCAGATGGTCATGTACAGGTAGAGATACTAGAGTGATAAATGATCAGATGGTCATGTACAGGTAGAGATACTAGAGTGATAAATGATCAGATGGTCATGTACAGTTAGAGATACTAGAGTGATAAATGATCAGATGGTCATGTACAGGTAGAGATACTAGAGTGGTAAATGATCAGATGGTCATGTACAGGTAGAGATACTAGAGTGATAAATGATCAGATGGTCATGTACAGGTAGAGATACTAGAGTGATAAATGATCAGATGGTCATGTACAGGTAGAGATACTAGAGTGATAAATGATCAGATGGTCATGTACAGGTAGAGATACTGATAGTGATAAATGATCAGATGGTCATGTACAGGTAGGTAGAGATACTAGAGTGATAAATGATCAGATGGTCATGTACAGGTAGAGATACTAGAGTGATAAATGATCAGATGGTCATGTACAGGTAGAGATACTAGAGTGATAAATGATCAGATGGTCATGTACAGGTAGAGATACTAGAGTGGTAAATGATCAGATGGTCATGTACAGGTAGAGATAATAGAGTGATAAATGATCAGAAGGTCATGTACAGGTAGAGATACTAGAGTGATAAATGATCAGATGGTCATGTACAGGTAGAGATACTAGAGTGGTAAATGATCAGATGGTCATGTACAGGTAGAGATACTAGAGTGATAAATGATCAGAAGGTCATGTACAGGTAGAGATACTAGAGTGATAAATGATCAGATGGTCATGTACAGGTAGAGATACTGATAGTGATAAATGATCAGATGGTCATGTACAGGTAGAGATACTAGAGTGATAAATGATCAGATGGTCATGTACAGGTAGAGATACTAGAGTGATAAATGATCAGATGGTCATGTACAGGTAGAGATACTAGAGTGATAAATGATCAGATGGTCATGTACAGGTAGAGATACTGGTAGTGATAAATGATCAGATGGTCATGTACAGGTAGAGATACTGGTAGTGATAAATGATCAGATGGTCATGTACAGGTAGAGATACTGGTAGTGATAAATGATCAGATGGTCATGTACAGGTAGAGATACTAGAGTGATAAATGATCAGATGGTCATGTACAGGTAGAGATACTAGAGTGATAAATGATCAGATGGTCATGTACAGGTAGAGATACTGGAGTGATAAATGATCAGATGGTCATGTACAGGTAGAGATACTAGAGTGATAAATGATCAGATGGTCATGTACAGGTAGAGATACTGATAGTGATAAATGATCAGATGGTCATGTACAGGTAGAGATACTAGAGTGATAAATGATCAGATGGTCATGTACAGGTAGAGATACTAGAGTGATAAATGATCAGATGGTCATGTACAGGTAGAGATACTAGAGTGATAAATGATCAGAGGGTCATGTACAGGTAGAGATACTGGTAGTGATAAATGATCAGATGGTCATGTACAGGTAGAGATACTAGAGTGATAAATGATCAGATGGTCATGTACAGGTAGAGATACTAGAGTGATAAATGATCAGATGGTCATGTACAGGTAGAGATACTAGAGTGATAAATGATCAGAGGGTCATGTACAGGTAGAGATACTGATAGTGATAAATGATCAGATGGTCATGTACAGGTAGAGATAATAGAGTGATAAATGATCAGATGGTCATGTACAGGTAGAGATACTGATAGTGATAAATGATCAGATGATCATGTACAGGTAGAGATACTAGAGTGATAAATGATCAGATGGTCATGTACAGGTAGAGATACTGATAGTGATAAATGATCAGATGGTCATGTACAGGTAGAGATACTAGAGTGATAAATGATCAGATGGTCATGTACAGGTGATAAATGATCAGAAGGTCATGTACAGGTAGAGATACTGATAGTGATAAATGATCAGATGGTCATGTACAGGTAGAGATACTGGTAGTGATAAATGATCAGATGGTCATGTACAGGTAGAGATACTGGTAGTGATA